>NC_079896.1:22357684-22604087 GCF_024868665.1 Triplophysa rosa | reverse complement strand
GAGAGAGAGAGAGAGAGAGAGAGAGAGAGGAAGCGAGAGAGAGAGGGAGAGAGGCAGAGAGAGGGAGAGAGAGAGG
Organism: Triplophysa rosa; assembly: GCF_024868665.1. Classification (NCBI taxonomy): domain Eukaryota; kingdom Metazoa; phylum Chordata; class Actinopteri; order Cypriniformes; family Nemacheilidae; genus Triplophysa; species Triplophysa rosa. The sequence continues at coordinate 22,604,011 of NC_079896.1, read as the reverse complement.
GAGAGAGGCAGAGAGGCAGAGAGAGGGAGAGAGAGAGAGAGAGAGGCAGAGAGGCAGAGAGAGAGGGAGAGAGACATAACAACTGCTTTTACTATATGTGTGTTTGTGTACTAGATAGCAGAGCAGAGCTTTACACACAGACACACAAACACACAGACACCCGTCTCAGTAAATGAGGGGGTGAGGTTGGCATCCACAATGGCAGTTTGCCAACTAGAGCGGGCAGGCTGCCACACGACTACTGAAGTGTAACACAGTGCAAATTAAAGACATTTACATCCAAAGGAATCGTCTGCATATAAAAGACCAACCGAAGCTCCAAGCAAATCAAAGAATTTTCGTATTGAGAGTCAGAATTGACTAATAAATTAAATTCAGACCTGATGTATGGTCAGATCATTTTTCTATACCCTGCAGTTAAAGCGAAACCGAATGTTCCGATATTAAATAAGAGATCCATTTCATATCCTGATATCTCCAACTGAGAAGATCCATATAGTGTAGATGCTATTGTGACGGCAACACCGATATCTCAGAGCAGAGTATCTCAAAACTACCAGATAATGTTTGCAGGTTTAAAATAAAGGTGCTAAAAAGGGTTCCTAGCAGCGATGCCAGTTCTTAAACAATGTCTTCCACATTTTTACAGTCTTAAGAACCATATAAGAACCACCTTTTGTGCAACAGAAAGGTTGTGCAGATATTAAAGGTTTTGTATGGAATCATACAGGTGATAAAGAGCCATTTAGGAACCTTTATTTTAAGAGTGTCACAGCAAAAGACTTTAAAACAACACAGAACAAAGCAGCGGGTCACAATGAACCTTTGACATCTGAAGCTATAAATGGCACACAAATGCCTCATTCCAGATATTCCTGGATTCTCTATTGGCTGGTGGCTGTCAGACACGCCGTAACAGAATAGAAATGTCATGTGAATTAAGTATTTCTTTTCTTTTCATTTCTCGCTGCCTTCTACACACCAGAAATCATTGGGTCCTCTCAGAGGAGAATGTTATTTAAATGTTGCTCTTTTAGCACGGGTGTGTTTTATCACACATTTATTTTGTCTCAGATGTTTGTGCTAAAATTCTTCATGAGAGACACAAATGATTCATTATAAGAACTCACTTGTTTTGTTGGGAAAAGACGTGTATTTCTTTCTTCTGCAGGACACAAAAGAAGATATTTTGAAGCATGTTGTACACCAAACAACATTGAACCCCATTTACTTCCATTGTATGGACACAAAACCAATCAGACTTTTCACAAAATATCTTCTTTTGTGTTCTACAGAAAAAAGAGTGAAGAGTGAAATACAACCTTTGAACGACATTAGGGTTAATAATGAAATGTAATTTTTTTAATGAACCATCCCTTTAAATATTTTAGATGTGATTTTAAGTTTCTTCTCTGTAAGTACCATTTGAAACAATAACAGTGTCTATTCGGTACAGTAAGAGGGCCACAGGGTAATAAAGTGAGAAATCCCAGCGCCGCAGGTCGGGCAAGAGAGCGAGAGGTACAGAGGCATTAGGTTTGAGGATTTGTGCCTGTTGAGAACATGTGGAAGTGGGCGGCTGGTCATTGCTAAAGCTTTAAGGAGAGTCATTAATCTACAGGAAAAAAGAAGAAAGTAGAGAGGAGGGGAAGCGATTTGTGGCTTCTGGGTCCTGTGGGGATCCTCCAGGCCAGCATCTTAAAGGAACAGTTCACCCAAAACTGAAAATTCTGTTCTCATTTACTCACCCTCAGATTGTTCCAAACACGTCTAAATTTCCTGGTTCTGCTAAACACAAAGGAAGATATTTGGAAGAATGTCAGGAACCAAACAGATCTCATCCCCCATTTACTGCCATGGTAGGGAAAATAAATACTATGGGAGTCAATGGGGGATGAGATCTGTTTGGTTACTGACATTCTTCCAAATATTTCCTTTGTGTTTAGCAGAACAAAAAAATGAGGGCTGTCAAACGATTAATCGCGCTTAATCGCATCCAGAATAAAAGTTTGTGTTTACATAATATATATCTGTGTACTGTGCATAATAATTTTGTATTTACTAACACATACACATACATGCATATATTTAAGAAAAATCTCAAAATTAATAAACATTTATATATAATTTCAATTATTAGTAAATATAAATAAATACATGTAAATATTTCCTAAATATGTATTCATGTGTATGTGTTTGTATTTATAAATACAAAATTAATATGCACAGTACACAGACATATATTATGTAAACACAAATGTTTATTCTGGATGCGATTAATCACGATTAATCGGTTGACAGCCCTAAAAAATATATACATACATGTTTGGAACAATCTGAGAGTCAGTAAATGAGGACAGAATTTTCATTTTTGGGTGAACCGTCCCTTTCACTCGTTTGGCGTGATTGCGAAGCCACGAGGACCGTTTTGTTCTGCATTGTTTAGCTCAAGGGGGCATGATGTCTTCTGTTGTTCGCGACGCTGAAGATTGAAGAGGTTTGGCTTTGTAAAATCATCTCAGCTGTGGATAAATAACAAACATCATCTCACTTCTTCACTGTGGTAAGCTTGAGTTTCCAGCTGCGGAGCTCAGGTGGTTGTTTTCGGTGAAAATGACTCTGTTCTGTGAATGCTGTATGGGTGTTAAACATAGCAGTGGTATGAAATAATTGACACATTTAGTGAGGTTTAATGGACCATGATGAAATATACACTTGTTAATATTATAGAGTAAAGGGTAAGTCTGTAGTCATATTTATCTTCATATAATTTGTGTGGTATATTGTGTGTTGTATCATTTGCGCATTATGAAAAAACACAAATGGGTTGAAAATCCATGTGTTTGTGGTGTTTGTGAGAGCCGTTGGAAACGAGAAGAGACAGGCACAAGACCAGGGGAAGATCAGGTCAGAGAACATTTCCACCCATCGGAAAGGAGGGTCGTGACTGGAAGTGTCATTGTTATAAAGACTTTGATGAATAGATTGAAAAACATACAGAATATCAGATGTTAAACCCTTGACATTTTTTCTTTAGGAAAAATTGTGCAATGTTGAGAAAAACTAGACAGGTGTTGAAATGTTCACATCGGTGCTGTCTTTCTGAAACCTTGTATATCCATATTTCGTTATTTTAATTTTTGCCATAAATCACTATCATTAGTCACCCTTTATGTTTGTCACTGGGTTTTGCAAATATTTAACCATAAAAAGTATTACATTTTTGACAACACAGTACTCATTTAAAAAGTACAGTGGTTTTCCATTTCCTGAAAAACAGTGAATTTGGACATCCGAGGTTTCGGAAAGACATTGACGATATGCATTATTTCCTTACAGTCTATTTATTTCAGTGACAGAATGAATTTGTCACAATCCACCGTCTGCCCTCACTTACAACTGGACTACACTTCCCATAATCCTTTTCCCCATCTCACCTGATCCCCATCATTGAACATTATTAGTTTATCCACGTCACCTGTTTATGTCTCATTATCTGTGTTATATAAGTTCTCTTCTTTGGTTGTTTCAGGGTCCAGTATTGTATGTTTTGGTGTTGTGTTTCGCCTGTGTTCATTTTGGATTAAAGAAATCCTTCTGATGATCTGCTCGTTTGATCTGTTCCCTGCGCAAACCGTGACAGAATACTGGACCCAAAAATTCAAGATGCCAACACTTCCACCAGGACTAGCCGATGTCCTCGAGGCAGATATGGCTATACGGGAGATGCGACAGGCTGGACGATCTCTGGAATGGTACGCGGAGGAATTTGTGGAGTTGAGCTATCGGGTGAGTTGGAGCGATCCTTTTTGAATAATATATTTTGTCTGGTCTGGATCTGGATGATGATCTGCTCGCCCTTCTCGTGCTCCCCTTCGCGGAAGATTCCTCGCTGGAGGACTTCATTAACCAGGTCCTCCAAGTGATGGGCTCAAACTTCCGCGTTGGGGAAGCCGAGGAGGACTTGAGCGGTCGTCATCCAGAACCAGTAGAGAGAGGGGGATCAGCTCCAACTCGCTCGATATCCGCTCCGCACTCCTCCGCAAAACCCCATCACCGTAGAAAAAGGCGAGGACACCGCCACGCCTCTCCAGCCAGTTCTGAACCGATCCAGCTAGACTTCGAAGCCTGTTCCGAGCCGTTCCCGCTCGGCTTCCAAGCCCGTTCCGAGCTGGACCCGTCGGGACTGCCAGAGATTCGTGAGCCGGTCCCGCCCAGCCTTCAAAAGCCGCCAGAGCCCGCTAAAGAGGAGAAACTACTGGACTCGTGGGTAGATTGGGAAGCACCTTGCTTACTGCCTGTTTGCCCTGCTACCTCTACAGAGGTAGTTTCTCTACCCCTGGCGCTTCCGATTCTGGAAGTCGCGTTATGGTGTGTCTGGGCCACACACATGTCCCTAGAAACCACAAGAAGACCGGAACTCCCACCCACCCTCCCTCTCCAACCTCCTCGTCCCAAGCCTACAGCACCATGGCAGCAGCTACATCCTGGCAGCCCCTCGTCTCACCCTCAGCCATCCATCGGTGGTGAGGGATCGCCATGGGTCTACCAGTCAGCATCAGCTGCATGGCAGAAAGATCCTCGGTCTCCGTCCGCAGCCTCTGAACCCCAGACTCCACCTCGGCCCATCGACCCCGTGACGTCCCCTCAGCCTCATCCTCCCTCGTCTGCATCTTCGTCCGGTCGTCCACTGGCTCGGCCTGGCTCCCTCCTCCCTCCGGATCCGTCTGGGTCGGTCGGCGAGCCGCCTTCGCCTAAGGACTCTGCTCCTCCTGCTACGCCTCGTCGCTCCGTCCCGTCGGCTCTGTTGGCCTTCTCCCTCCCGTCGACTACTCCTTGGTCATCAGTCGCTCCGGTCTCGCTGCGGACTCCCAGGTCTCCGCCTCCGCCTCGGTCGAGTGCGACTTCGGTTCCGCCTGGTCCCGCTGGATCCTCGGTGTCACCCTGGCTCATCGGCTTTCTGTCTCCGCCTCAGACTCCACCTCCACCTGGGTCGCCTCTATCAGTCGGCTCCTTGACGTCATCAGCTTCTCCTCCTCCACGGCGCCGTCCTCCATCGGCTCCTTCGGCGGTCACCATCACGGTAGTGGTTTGGATTCCCGCTGGTTCATCCTGCTCTGGTTCCCTTCTGTCTCCGCGCTGGCTCCTTCTCCCATCTACACCCCTTTGGTTCTTCTGGTTGTCTGCCTGTCCTCACCTGTCTTCCACCAAGCTCCGTCCTCCTCCTGAACCCCCACCCACCATCCTCTGTTGGATCTGTTACGGCGCGAGGTCGCGCCTTTTCGGGAGGGGGCGTTCTGTCACAATCCACCGTCTGCCCTCACTTACAACTGGACTACACTTCCCATAATCCTTTTCACCATCTCACCTGATCCCCATCATTGAACATTATTAGTTTATCCACATCACCTGTTTATGTCTCATTATCTGTGTTATATAAATTCTCTTCTTTGGTTGTTTCAGGGTCCAGTATTGTATGTTTTGGTGTTGTGTTTCGCCTGTGTTCGTTTTGGATTAAAGAAATCCTTCTGATGATCTGCTCATTTGATCTGTTCCCTGTGCAAACCGTGACAGAATTTTGGAATTGTAAAAAAATGATTATTTGTACAGTATGGTTAGTATCACTAATGACCTTATGAAAAAATTGCAATAATACATATTATTCTATACTACCATCTTTTGTCTCTACTGTTTGATTTTAAATGTTCGGCAATGCTTTGCAACAATGCACAACAGTGAAAACCACTATAGAAATAAGTTGAATTTTGCGGTATGTATGTTTCTCATTTGGATTAATGAACATATGAATGTAAAATATAATGTGGCACACCGAAGATACCCTTTTATATGTTACGCCTGTTATTATAGGACATACACAATGAAGTGAGGCAGAGCTCACTGACTGCTTTGTTAAAGAAGAATGTGAATCTGCTGGTGCTCTCGTCACATTGCTGACACGCAGGGTAATGTGTTCAGGATGAATAGAACAGAACAGATCTGTCGTTGATGTGTTCATCTGTGTGTTTGTCTTCATGTGCAGAACCTGCTGGTGAACCACGGATGAAGATGATGGCTAATAATGATGAAGAAGTGTTCCGCAGAGGATCCGTGAAAACATTCAGCGGTTTTTGTGTATGCTTACGTGAATAAAGTGAATGCATTTATGTGTATGTGTGTGTGTGAGCATCTTTCAGTTGATTTAAGGAAACAAATTCTCTAGTGCAATTCAGATGTGAGAAACTCTGATTATCTCCAAACATTGAACGTGAAGAGGATTTATCAGTCTGAAACTGTTTTCTAGGCGACCAATTGAGACGTTATGTAACAGTAGAGATGGTGAGAATATGACAGCATGCTTGAAACCCAGAAATTATACCGGAACGAATCATAGGAAGGTGAACAAAACACTTGACGATCTTTTCTATAATATTTGATTAAATCAGCCTTACAAACTTCAGCAGTAGTTCTATCTCTGAAGTGGTCGTTGTAACAGCCTTTTTATTTCTGTTCTTCTGAAGCTTACTGAACATTTTATAAAGTATTGCATACTGATCTCAAAACTGCAGGTTTAGGAGTAGTGTCATCATTTTAAAGAGGAAGTAAAATAAATGGGCACATTTGTGTTAAGAATCTAATCTCTTATCAATTTAAAAGAAGAAACGTGGCTGTTTTCAGATTAACAGCAGGTTTCATTTTCAGAGTCACTTTCACATTCTCAATCTTCCCTTTAACAGGAGAAAATACGAAGACAAATCTCCCAATGAAATGTAACACATCCACGCGCATTGATAATGAAGCATTGTGTGTAATTCAGCATTCGATTTATTTATAGTGAGAGGCAGTTGATCGGCGTCTAAGCGATGAATGTGGAAACTCACTCAGGGATCAATAAAAAATCTCCCCATATCACTTGTGCCGAAACAATTCAAGTGGTGTGTTGATTGGGGATTTGGTTTTCTCTGCTTCGCACACACACGCACACATATATATTTGTAGGAAAAGCATGAGCACAGGATAGGAAGGTGGCCAGGGTGGCTGTAGTCATGGCAACACTGGAGGAGACAGATGAAGATAAGGGGTCCGAAAATGGAATCTCGTGTTCTCAATGTGCTGTATTGATCCTCATCACCAAACATCACTGCAGCTGTGCGTGAATCATACAGAGAGGGTGTTAAACATTGATTTAAATGTGCTGGCGGCAGGAATACAGTTATAGGAATACACGTGTGAGTTTAGCATCTCTGCTAATTCTGAGTCATGTGCTTAGAAGTCATGAGCGTTTCAGACTGAACACATAACATGTTATATTTATTACAATTTACCCAAATGTAAAAATTCTTTCATCATTTATTCATCCTCATGTCATCACAAACCTATATGACTTTCTTTAAAATATTTAGGATCCAAACAACATCAACCTCATTGACTTCCATTGTATGAACATAAAACCAAAGAGACATTTCTCAAAATATCTTCTTTTGTGCTCCACAGAAGAAAGAGTCATATACAGGGGTTGAATGACATGAGGGTGAATAAATGATGACAGGATTTCCATTTAACCCTCATGTCCTTTGCTTAAGTGATACACATGTGGCTCAATGATGCTTGTTTCCCTATTTTTGCTAACGATGTAATTTAGAGGAGAATTACAGGTACTTAACTCAAACGGTTTGTCACCTGCTTTGACTCAGAAACACATTTGAAGTTTTAAAGTCAAAAAGGGATATTTAAATGATTATATTTCTGCAATGGTTTGGAGTAGATGATAATTATATCATTAGATAAAGATGTTTACTTTAGGTAATAAAACTCAAATTAATGCATCGGGGTCAAAGAGACTTAAAAGATTGAGTTGCATTTAGTTTACTCTGTTTAGTGAGTAATGCAAAATACATTTCAAAATAGATTTGAAAGGTTTTGAATATTTCAACCAAATTTCCTCTAATGTCCAAGCCAATGTGTATGTTTATTGTGCATCTCATAAAGCTCAATATTTGATGTCATGCACATTTAGTCATTTAAATATATAGAAAATCCAGAAACACGGAATCAGTCTTTGTCTTTATTGACACAAAGTACAACAATATTCTCTATAAATAATGTGCTGTGATGATGTTTTCCGATATTTACCCTACTGTTATTTTGCTGTTATTTACCTTTTTGCACAGAACTTCCAACCTGATCTTACAAGAATTCTTACAAATTTTACGAGGTAGCTAATTCCCATGAATTCGTACGAGGGGAATACTGAAGCAATACTGAAGCCCCTCCCTTAGCAAATTGTACAAATAAGATTTACACATTCATACTAATAAGCAACCTCATAAAATAGTAACAAATTCCCGAGACTGTGTTAGACCTTCCTCTCCAAAATGTTTTAAAGATAACAGGGGTGAACTGTTTTACAAAATATGTTTTAAAAAGTGTTTTTTTTTTTTGTGACAGGTCACACTGGAACCACATACTACCAAAATTATCAACTTAAATTGTACGTTTATGAATCCAAACCTACGACAGGTTTTAATTTACCATGAACCGGAAGTTGTGATCGTTTTTACTTCCATATTTTGACACATTTCCAAGTGAAACAAATTTCGAATGAGAAAAAAATGTGGGTGTGGCTTGTTTTTTTCACTGTGATTTGATTGGATGTATAAAAACGGCCTTTGCATTTTAAAATGGAACTGGCAGCAGGCTGACTGTTGAAGGGGAGGGGTTAACGGATGCTCCGCCCAAGCCGTCTAACTTACGTCATTTGAAATGGATAGTCACTAGAGGGCGGAGGTGCGTTTTCAGATTTTCACGGAAGATTATGAGGACACATGAATTTTAAAAAGAGAATGACTCACATTGGTAAGCTATTTACAATAAACGCTGCAATATTTCATGAAAAAACAGGAATTATAATTTTTAATTTCACTGGGACTTTAAAGTAATGTTCCAGGGTTAGGTTGACGTTCGTAATTAAAGATTCTGGACAATGTTTAGAGATGTGAGCAATTGTTCTGATATATTTCAGATACCCTCATGTGTTACTGCACTGATTTCTCTCTGAAACTTTATTCACACCCTGAAGCTCAGAAACAGAGACAGGAAATCAGTGAATGCAAATGAACAACATGAAAGTTTCTCCACAGCAGGTGCAGTATGCCTGCAAACCCTGGCAAAATGCTAAATTTCAATTGTAGCAGTTCTACATACACACAGCGACAGACACAGACTGTAAATGTGTCAGAATGTGGCTCGCAGGCAGTTTGATATCAGCTCAGAGTCAGCAGAACCATGTGTGTGTGTGTGTGTGTGTGTGTGTGCGTGTGCATGTGTATGCGTGTGTGTGTGTGTGTGTGTGTGTGTGTGTGTGTGTGTGTGCGTGTGTGCTCACACGAGTGAAGGTGTCAGTCTTCCAACTGATGCTGTTCTAAATAAAATCAAGACACAAAAACTGTGTGTGTCTCCATGTTGCATGCTGTATTTGCATGTACAAGCATGTGTATACTGCATGCCATCATTATACAATTAGAAAATCCAATTCCACAAATGGCTTAAAAATGTAATGATCACAAATTCCCTCTCCAAAACCAAATTAGCTTCATTCTTTTAATCTTCCTTTTAAATACTTACTCTTCTCATTTTCGTACCATCTCTTTGTAAATCTAAACACTGTGTGTGTGATAAAATCTCATTTCACAGTTCATTTAACATGTGTGGAAGTATACTGGAAAAAACAGTCGTAATTTGCATTGAGCTCTGAGTTCTGTGCTCAGTATAATGTAAAATGATTTGAATCAACTTGTTACAATAATGAGTATTTGATAATAAATACTATGGGCTAGCCTACGGGAAGAAACCACTGTTTTATAGACTCGTTGAAATGTAATCTACAGAAAATATGACCCTTAATTGCACTTTTTCTAGTTTACAGATGCCAAACCACAATGCACTGATGCCAGCCAACATGATATTACAACTATTATTATGTAGACAGTATGACTGCCAGCCAGTAATTATCTTATTATCTTATTAACCATGTACATCATGGAGTATGAACTACTGCGCACATACTGTAAAGGTTGACCAAGGAACCAAATGCAGTGCACTTTGAAAATTCAGTTTAGGATAAGGATGAATAATTGCCGCACTTTGAATGGAAACACAGAGCCGTCTCCAAAATGTAAAATTATATAGATTTCAATTTGTGTATTAATGGCAAAAATCACATAAATACTTACATGCAAAATAAACTGCATTAATCATTCCTGTCATGGAAAGTGATTGTTGTTAGATGAAGGGCATTTCTTTCGTTCCCTTCGCCAAAATGAGTGGTAGTTTCAACAGCTTTGCTGACAAAACAAGGTGCCATAGAGGACAGAGTAAAATCATGTAAAGGCAAATGAACAACAGTGTAAACTACACAGGTATGCGGAGGATAGCCAATCCAAACTAAGCATGTACACACGTGTTACATGAAGTGTATATGGAAGACAGAAGTCAATCCTTATGACACCACCAATTGTTGGGTTAAATTAACCCCAAAAAAATATATTTGACCCACCATTAAAATAACCCTGGGTTGAATTTGTACCTCAACGGTTGGGTTTGTCCATTTTTGACCCCAAAATAACCCAACAGGAGTGTAGTCCATCTAGATTTATCTCTCTCCATAAATACATTTCTATTATTTTCAGAGTTTAACCTGTATGGCTTCAGGGTCAAAGGGCAATGACGGTTTTGTGCGGATTTTGAGATAAATGACCCCAGCTAATAAGGAAGTAGAATATTGTGTGTATCAATCCCAGAACTTCACTGACATTGCTGTGGGTTCAGGAATAGACTGAGCTAGATATTATTTCTAGAGGGAGTCATATTGAGTTAATTATTAACATCATATAATCCAATAGAAGTTCACTGATGAATCTCATAAAGTTCCCTCTGTAATCCTCAGTGTGTTATAAAAAAGCTCAGATATAATTAGGAATAATTAATAATAATTACTCAGCTAGTTTTCCAACTGCCGTCTAGACAATGGTTTCTTTTTATGTAGCATTTTCCTATTCTGTAAAATTCAATTTTATTTATGTGCATTGTGCATTGTTTCAAAGTAGCTTGACAGAAGAAATAAACAGAAAAACACAGAAGAGTTGGAATACAGAACAGAACTTGGAATTGTAGAACAAGCAAGACCATTCTAATAAAGCAATGTTAATTCAATTTACAGAATCATAAACTAATCTGATATCAGCAGTCTCTCGGTGAGCAGGCCAACGTGGCACAGTGGCAAGGAACCAAAACTCCAATGAGGAATAACTGGAGAAAAAACCTCGGGAGAAACCAGGCTCAGCTGGGAGGGCCAGGTCTCCTCTGACACCTTACAGCTGCATTCAGTGACTTTGACTAAAAGTAATGGGGAGAGCATTTTTAGTAATGTTAGTAAAATGTGAATCTCTCAGACAACTTCGTATTAGGGTGTCATAATATACCCGTTGTCAATAACCGTGATGCAAAAACCGTGATTATTGATATTGTGCTAAATTTACACATATCGTAATATCATAAACTGTTCAGAACCGGTTTAAAAAATTGCCCAGTGCAATAAAGTCCCAGTGGTTATAAACTCTTTCTCTGTACATTTGTATTTTGGGTGATTCACTGACCAACTAAAACACAAAACAAACAAAATTAAAGATGAATTCGACTGATAGCATCATGAGCATCATTTATTCCTTAAAAAAAGATATCACGTCAAATATTGTGACAGGCTAATATCGTTAGTGTGATTTTTTTGTCCGCGATCAAATTTTGATACCGTGACAGGCCGACTTCACATCCTATTTAAGTCACAACCATGATCATTCATAAATGATAAATATCCACAATATTTTATATTACAAGTACCCAACAAATTTCACTATAGATTAAAGAAATACATCAGCAACCCACTAGAAAAGTTTCCGACAAACTTTAAATGATGCCTTGACGGAACCTTATGACAGTTTAAAATCGTTTAAATCATTTTTAAAGTCTTGAAGCTTAAACAGAAAGACTGAACTACAGAACAGTCTGTTGGCAGGACAAGACAAAAACAGAAGTAAACAAAACAACATAAATTATAGCTGAAACGAGAAACTCGTGATGTTGCAGACAATAGGTAAAAAAAGATTTCCTGTAGCCGTACGGTGGCCCCGGGGCACCATTTGAGATTAAGTGTCATTTTACACGAAGAGCTCTGAGGAGGAGATGAGAAGCGTGGAAAACAGGTTTACCTGTCACTGCCGTGTGTGTGTGTGTGTGTGTGACAGTAGACAAAAACATGTTGATACAGTGTACTGGTGTGTTGTGTTTGTCTTCATTTGCACATTATTTGAATATGAGAGTAATAATTCATCCTTTCACCTCTAGCTTTATTATATATTTGCACATGTAACTCTCAAGCGATCCTAATTACACAGCCTCGGGTCTATTAAAATCTATCAAACACAGAAACGCAAACGGCTGAAACCAGATCTTTCAACACAGAACTTCTATTCCTTAAGAACGTTATTAGGATCAACTTCATACCTCCAGGTGTAAACACATGAGTTTCTCAGCTCTGAAACCCTCTCGCTGGAGTAAGCAACCCAGCGGTGTCTCTTCTCTCTATTCTGCTGCCCAGAAGGGATCACCAATGATGATTTCACTCAGCTCACCCTAAAATACGCCCTCAGCCCACTACAAGGTATGGAAGGTTATTAAAAGCACAACAACAAAGACAGACTGGTATTAAGCTTGGCAATTGCTCTCTGCCACCCTCTAGAATGTTTCATCTTCAGTGTTATGAGACATTGCTTTGTTTGTGAAGAAATGAACGCGTTGGGTTTGTGTGGTGTATGTACATCATTTGCCTACATGTGTCTAGGATTAAAGGTTGAAGTGATGCCATGCCTCATTGACGGTGTGATGCTTTGGCAAGCTGAGGATGAGTGTTAATGAGCATCCATTGTTTGTGCGAGCGCGTGTGTTTGTGTGTGTGAAGGATACTCAGCTTCATCAGTATCAGATCAAAGGCTCATCTATCATCACCACAGCTGTCAAAGCTGTTGTCAAACATCCTGCAACATGAAAATAAGTCTGTGAATCCTGTGAACAAAGTTTTCATTCTTTAGATGGATTTATAAAGTTTGATAGTGTGTTTTACCATAATACATTAAGATGCACCACAGTTTCAAAACTCCAAATTAAAGAACACAGACATGCAGTGCTTCATGTGCAGTAGTCTTGTGTAGTTTGGTATTTCATTGTTAGCATATGGTCAGGACTTTGGGGCGTAATCTGGCTAAGAATCCCCCACTGAGACAGGAATGGCTGCTTGAACAGCATTAAAACTATAGTTTGTTTCGTTTAATGTGTTGTTTAGAGGCAGGTTAATCATGTCACAACATGACATCAAAAACTACCCCAGCTGAAAAGAAAGCACCAATGATATTAGATCAAATCATGTAAATATTATTTTGAGGACATATTTACTGTTCGACTTATGAATAATATGTCGCATTTTACGTAATATCTTTCAAAAACTGATGACACTGACCTAGGAATTTCTGGCAAATCCTTGTGACTGAATTTGATTGTTACTTTCACATTTAGGAAAACTATGAATCACAGATCACTTTTGAAACGTAAAGACATCCTTCAAGCCACAAGCTGTTTGTTTCAGTTTCACGCTCCAGTTAAGCAATTGAGGATTTTATGAGGTTATGGGAGGATTATTACAGGGGAAACATCCATTGCTGTCATCAGCTGTTATTTCAACACCTACGCTGTAACACATACAGCAAAAAAGTATGCTTTTGTTATTGTTGCAGCTAAAGGAGCAGTTCACCTTCAAAATGAAAATTCTGTCATCATTTACCCACCCTCTTGTCATTTCAAACCTGTATGACTTTCTATCTTCCGCAGAACACAAAATAAGATATTTTGAAGAATGTTGTTAACAGCCCCCATTCACTTGCATTGGTTACAATGGGGGCCGTGCTGTTCTGTTACCAACATTTTTCAAAATATCTTCTATTGTGTTCTGCAGAAGAAAGAAAGTCATACATATTTGAAATAACAAGAGGGCGTGTAAATGATGACAGAATTTTCATTTTGAAGCCGAACTACTCCTTTAATTGAGAATTTTAGCTAATAAGGAGCCATGAACTCCATAAAATCACATAAATAAGTGCAAAAGCAAAAAAAAAGCGAATAATAATAAAGTTGAATTGAATAGTTATAATACTAGAAAGAGACTGACCAAACTGAGATAATACTAAACACCATTTTGTTTTCAAATTTACCATTCAATCAAAATTGAAATAAGAAATAAGATACATATTTCCATAAAATATGCCTCTTCAGTTCTGCTGTAAAACATGAGCTGGAGTACTGAGAGAAGGAATGAATGAAATTAAAACAGTGCCACATTTTGTTGAAGATGGATTCCTTCAGTTTGGATGAATTCATACTGTTTCTTAAACTATAGAAACTGTTGGCATGGCACTTGACCTTGCCAAAACAAGTTAAAAAGAAGCTTTGGGAGGAACTAAAACTCAAGGGGTTGCCCATCCTCTGGGCAGACATGAGAAACAGACTTCAGCAGTTATTGTGGGAAACATTTATGTTTGAAAATAAAACCAACATGATCACGCTGAAGTGATTGAGAAGCAGATTTTACTATGAAAGTGGAAAATGGAAGCAGTAAATTGAGTTGTAGAAGATGAGATGAAGATTAAAATCAAAAAGACAAGCAGTTTCAGATGGTATTGGGTTTAATTCAATGTTCCATGCAGACATTGATTTTTAAAAATCTTTGTCTAAAGTATAGATGTGTAGACTTTTATATAGAGATGCAGAATGTAAAACTAAAAAACAAAAGACTCAAATATAAGCCTCAAGAAAACAAGTCAGGTTCAAATTGCACTAAAAGAGGCTCAACATGAGTTAATGTGGTTGACTGTAGCTATGAGCAACCTTCTACATGCTCTGTAACTCAAGCGGAGGATGCTTCAGTCTGATCTGATGGAATTACATGTGATTATAGAGTCTCAAAGGAAGACATTACAGATTTACATTCAATAACTGATGTATAAATGTCAAAACAACTCAAGCCTCAGACAGCATAACAGTGATTCAGCAGTTACTAATGTATTCGTATGGATGTTACCCATTCTGATTTTATTCATGTTAAATTACAAGGTTAAAATAGATTTTTTATGTAAATATAAGTGGAGCAAGACGGCACGAACATCTGCAAACATTGCCAAGGCGTTCTGGGTTGTTGCATTTGAATCTAGGTGTTTTTAGTGCATTGGCAGTTGTGTCTTCTGTGTGATTGATTGTTTGTAAGTGGCTGTTAGGCGGTTGTTTTTTGGGTGGTTGCATGCGGAGAAAAGGTCACTTTGATCACAGCTGGATTACTGACAGGGCCAATGGGGCCAGTGCCCAGGGGCCCTTGACTACCATGAGCCCGAGGGGGCCCTGGGCTGGTACAGTTATGTACAGACAAGGGTGTAACGTTGGTTTGAGAAGTGGGGGGGACACAAAATGGGGGAACATTTTTTTATTTGAATCCTATCACAAATTCAAAGTACCTATGTTTTGCGTTGTTTTTGATTGTTTAAATTGATTAAACCATGAAACCAAAAGGTGTTTTTATTGTGTAGCAAAAGTTGATGTTCATGAAGGGTGAAAATGCGAGTATTGACTGAGAAACGGAGGAAAACATGGCTTGTAAACTTGAATCTGCGGTCGGAAGGGTACGAGCCAGATGACTTTCTAAAATGCTTAACGAGGTTTAACGAACCTAAGCAAAGACCAGGGAAGCCTATGTTTCTGTCAAGCCTTGTCATAAACACTAACTGCTGTTAAAAGAACGAGTCCTTATTAAACGAAAAAAGTAATAAATCACGCCTTGCGTTTCTTCCCCATAGAAGTCCATTATAAGGAATCAGCTTAACATAGCCTACCGAAACAAAGATCACGTAAAAACAAATTTCTATTAAATTCAAATCAAAACCACGTGATTGAAAACAATCTTTCAGTGATCTATTTTTAGAGTGTGCACGCAGGCAGACTCTCTGTTTCCTGCTCGGTCCTAGTACTTCTCCGTGGCGATGACGGCGTGTGGTTAAAAAAACATTACAAACAAATTTGAAAGTGATGGGGACACGAACAGGATTTTGAAAAGTCAGGGGGACATGTCCCCCCTGTCCCCAGTGGAAATTACACCCCTGGGTACAGAGAACCAAACAACAATGAAAACAAATGTCTAATAAATGGGTCCCATAGCCTATACAAGACCTCTGTGGATACCCTGTAAAAACTGAAATGTTCAACAAATCATGGCAACATATGTTTTTATGTCTTTTTAACTTATAAAATAAATGTAACTTTTAAAAAATTAACTTAATTATTAAATTACAGCACATTTAAATTGCATTTTTGGAATCTTTTGTCACTTTTATAACTGTAAATGCGCAGCTAAGGGAAAGAACAGAAAAATTGTGGGAGGGGGGCCTCTTATAGGTAACTGGCCCCAGGGCCCTTTGAAGTCATAATCCGTAACTGGTGAGAAGTAAAAATTGTACGCCTGACTGCTGAAGTAGCACAGCTCACAAAAAAAGCCATAAAAGTTCAAGAATAAATCCAATCTTCATTACAAAAACTATGATAAGTGTTGCATTGAAGATATTTGCAAAGGAATGATAAAAGCAATGAATCTCTTAGCAAACACCAATAAGCCATAAAACGCTTTAAACCCACTAACAAGCTGAAATTGTAACGCAAAAACCATACACATTAAAGTATCCAAGGTCAAATCCAAAATACTTTGATTCAAATTCCAGTGAGACAGTCCAAACGTAATCTGAGAGCAGACAAGAGAACAAACACAGCGTTCAACCTTGAAGCCAGAGAAGGTTTCAAATTGCAATGATTCCATACAAGACTTCACTGCGCGCATCAAAACTATGCAAAATATTCAACAGCTAAGACCTGAACACACAAGAAACAGGTGTGTGGGTTACTACGGTAACAGATGATGAGATATGCGAGGACATGTGCGCAGAAAACAGAGTTGTTAATCTCCTTATGACTGCAGGATTCTTTAGTCTTTAAGTTGTGGAATGTGGTGATGATTCTAACATGGTCTGGTGTGTGTGTGTGTGTGTGTGTGTGTTACAATGGCTTGTGTAATCTCCTCCCTGCAGGGTGGTCAATCCTTGGCATGTGCCACTGCCCCTAACAGGATTCAGCTGAACAGGGTGCACAGTTTATTGAGTGATGACCAGCCAATGTGTGTATGTTTGGAGGTAAATCCTATAACAACACAAGCCTGTTGGTTTTCTTGTGTTTATCTTCTGCCTTGGGTAAATTAACCCCATGTGTGTAGGTGAGTGTAAAAATACAATGTTTTGATTATCTACATGCAGTGCCAGTTGCTGGCCAGTTATGACCTGAATAGTACGGCAGGTCATTAAAAGACTTCCTTTTCCTGGCCAATATGAACAAAGAGGCTTTGATGTGGTTTGGCCTGCTGTTACGGAAAAGAGAGATTCAAAGTATAAATGACTGTCAGTAAGACATTAATCATATGAAATGCAATATTGAGCTATCTATCAAGATCTGGCTATGTTGCAGCCCTAGCCCTTGTGTGTAATGTTGTATTGGTATTGTTTTAACATAGTTTATATTGACAGATTCTCATATTTGCATGCTTGAGTGCATTTACACAATAATGTTGGGTGGATGTGCGGCGCTGGTGTTTGTGTAAGTGAAGAGATGTCGCTACCACTGGCCTCAAGCTTATCAATCGAGCGCTTTTGTTCTGTATTCAAATAATCACATGCTCACACAAACACAGTTTGTTTCACTATATTTGTGAGGTTACTTTACAGACTTTTGATTGTATTTTAGGCTAATGATATTTTCAAACCTCTGACCCTAATATAAATGTGCATGGCATTATTTTTAAAGAAAAAAACATGATTTGGCTGATTTATCTAGATTTTGCCTTAAAGGGACATTTCACCCAAAAATAAAAATTCTGTCATGATTAACTCACCCTTGAGTTGTTCCAACAATTCTTGGTTCTGTTAAACACAAAAGAAGATATTTTGAAGAATGTGGGAACCTAACCAGTTCTGGGTCAACACTGACTACCATAGTAGTTTTTTCTGTGCTATGGAAGTCTATAGTGCCCCAGTTCTGTTTGGTTACAAATATTCTTCCAAATATCTTTGCTAGTGTTTAGAAGAACAACTACATTTACACAGGTTTGGAACACATTGCAGGCGAGTAAATATTGACAGAATTTAGGTTAGTAAGGACATCTGAGGCCCTCAAATATATACCTAAACTTTTACACTAACACATACTAGCAAATTTAACTTTATTTTTAACTATTAATAAAAAACATTCTGTGTATTATGTGTTATATGGCTAATGGTATTAAATGCAATGATCCAATGTGTTGTGTTGTGTAATGATTGTATTTTATTTTATTCTGTATGCAATATGCCATATAGCATTTTCTCTATTGCATTTTACATTCATTCAAATTCCTCCAAATTACAATTTTGCCAACTTTAAAGGCACGTTCAAAGTGCCATAGCATTTGCACGCCGCGTGGTGGTGCTCTTGAGCATAACAGGAGCGTATGGCAAACCTTTGGTGTCACAATTACGCTATAGATTAAAAAAACTCTTTCCCCACCAGCCTTTTAAAAAAAAGTTGCCAGCCAGGCAACATTTTCACTAAAATTTGATGGCTCACAGTACATTTTCTGTAATGAATATAGGGACAAACAATATATCAAATGAAAGAACAGAGTCTCTGCTTTTAAACAAAAGAAACCGTATTCTTCTATCTTCATTTAGAAGAATGATTTTTTTTCAATCATGATTTTTTTATCACCCCTTAGATGTGGGTAGGTTTCTTCAGAAATGCATCACTTTGATTAAACAGTTGAGATAATTAGCATTTTTTGTCAAAGAATTCGCCCAGATTAGACTCAGAACAATGATTAAAAACAGATAAAATATGACTCAGAACAAATATAAAATATATACGTTCTAGGTTCAGAGATTCTGTACTTTCCAAAGGTGTGTAACAGCGCCACCTGCTGTACAACAGTACAAACACCGATTGCCGTAATAGCTTGTCTTTGGCAGGGAACGGTTGATTTTTAAATGACGAGATAACTCGTCAATGGCGGGGAAAGAGTTAATAGTGTTTTAAGGCGCCCCGAAAAGCGCCACATTTTGCGCTGTCTTGCCATGTGAAAAAACTTCTTTATGGAGGTAAATGGCAAGATATTTGGCATTGACTTGGGCTATGTTATATTTTAGTTAATAAGTTCAAGTTTACAATCATTGCACAACATTATTGTGTCTCCTTATAGTCAATCAATTTCTGTAACATGGAAACTAAAATCACATACTGATAAAAGCATAGACGAAAATGCACTGTTAGTTGCTTTGGATAAGCGTCTGCCAAATGCATACCATTAAATTTAAATTCTATTACTGTTAGCTTGTCCTATTTATAGCAAGACAGTCCACTGATGTGTCAGTTCAGTAGGCTTTAGCAGCAAAAGTCACGTTAACTGAATGTTGATACGGTTGTGGATATTTCCATCAATTAAAAAGAGCGCTTATTCCTGACTTTCTTTATATACTGACCACGCATTAAATGCTGAAATATAAATATAAAAAATACCCTGCGATACAGATAAACATAATAAAACCAACATTGTAAAAATCAGCCAGTGTTCCAAGCAGGACTTGAACCAGCAACCCAACATGCAAATGTGAGCCAACCAAGTTAACCAGTAGGCTAACAGCAATGACTTGAAGTGACAATCGCATAAGCACCTGTTAAAGAGAATGCAGTTTACACTTATTGCAAAAACATTTTTACTTTTAACTCTGGCTGACCTTCCTTAAACCAGGAATGGTTTCTGGTGTTGGAAATTAGCTAATAAAATATTTCAACCCATTACTTTTTTGCTTTTCACGTAAGCAATTAACTGGAGCAGGATATACAATGGGATTGGTATGCTATAATTGCTGACCACGTTGTGTAACTTTACATCTCCAAAAAGAAAAAGTCGTTCCTTCAGAAAGCAAGCAATGATATGTTTAATGTTACCAGAGGTAACACTTCGCACATAATAATACCCTGTAAATTCAAAGGCATTACTACATGATCAGTGGTGAATTGGTCTGGTCTGGCATTTGCGGCGCAAATACTGTTTAAAACGCCGTCAATACGGCGTTTGGGTATAAACGTGTCTAAGCGTAATTGTGACACCAAAGGCTTGCCATAGGAGCGCGCACTGAGCGCGTGATTGAGCGTTTTCAGTGCAGTCAGTCTTCGCGCTGCTCAGAGCAAGGTTGCTCGCGTTCTCAGCGCTGAGCCGCATTCCAGTCGCGCCACCGAATGGGATATTTCTGCCAGTTTTGGAATTTAACCATGAGTGGGACATGCGATCCAAGGACCACTCGAACGTGTAAGTACCGTGAAGTATTTCTTTCAAACTTCTTGGTACCACATCCGTATTGATTGTTAGAATACCTTTGAATTCGTGTCTAGAGCTTTTCGGTGTTCGTAACGTTAGTATGGGAGGATCTTTAAGCACAACACAACGTTAAACTGGACTCTTGTAGTGTGTAATTTATAACGTTACATTAGCGTGGCTTTAAATAGTAGAAACCAGCGCTAAGCTTTTACGTTAAGGAAATCCCACCGTTGCTTGTGGGAAAAACTTCAGGATCCTAAGGTTTGGCTTCATCATTCGATTTTCAGTCTGGGTCATGTTAGAGATGATCGGAAACGTTTAAATTTGTGGAAATCCTTGAGACCTTGTTGGTAGGCTAGCTGGACGTGAATTTGGAACTATCCCAGCCCTCTTAACACGAACGTGACCGGGGACGAAACGCTGGGAATTTATTATCGATTTAATTTCCTAGAATGCTCGACTCGGCGGCAGCTTTGAAGTATCAAATGTATCCGATCGGGTTACTTCATCCGATTGATATTCACAATAACCAAATACTACATCAGCGTTAAACAAACTCGAGTCGTGGTTGACTGCGTTATGTCAAATCAGTTAGAGCTCAAAGAACAAGAGCAAGCTGCATGTTATTAAATCGGGCAGGCAGGTTGGGTTGGTTAGGTCAAAGTTACCGAGATAGATAAGAAGCTGACTTTCCAGAGAGGTTTATAGAAATTCGCACGTCAAGAAAGTCGCAGATTCATTATTTCGTCAAATTGGTCTTTGAGAACACTTGTGAATTGTCACATGGACGCTATGCACGTTCGGATCCAAAGGTTTTATGGGCTATTTTAAACCACCCCCAGTCTCTCCATGCAGCTCAGATGCACCCCCATCTCACATGCCACATGTTGCTTTTGTTAAAAATCGATGGCCTCCCTCTAATTGATTTATAAATTATTATTCACGATGTGTTGTGTTAAAGGGCGTTAACAGCAGAACTGGTTATGGCACTAACATGCGTCTGACTCGACTGTGTTACTGCGGTGCGTCCGAAGATTGTCCCTCTCCGTGGGTGTTTTCATTTTCTCGGTCTTCAAATGACTGGTATGAATGAGATCCGCTGCAGTCGTGTTTGCCACGAAAAGACCTATAGAAACAATTTTCTATGCGTTAAAGTTGACGGACGTGAACCGAATCTTCCCCTACAAGACCGCGAGCTCGCGCAGGTTTTGTACCGGTCGGTCACGGACTGGTGGGATTTTGGTGACTGGCGGTTCTGCGGGGGTTGAAGAAATGGACCTTAGAAAAACGATTGGTCTCGACATATCAGACGACTATTCACGACCCCTGTCTTATTGTTATCACGAAGTGAAGGTTAGGAGCGTGACGGACATTCACATGTAAATTGCTAATGTTTCCTGAGGCGTGAGGGAATCGTTTGTTTGTTTGGAAGGAGACTCGACTCCCAACACAGTCCCTAACGGGAATAATCTCACGGCTCGTCTCTGTTAACAAAAACCCCTCCAGTGGGTCAGCGAGTTAAGGCCACAACCCTCTGTTTATGTCTTCGAACATGCAGACCACGTGAATGACATTTACGATTTATTCGGTTAGATTGACGGAACCAAAGCAAGCACTTAACCCTCATGTTGGAGTTGAGATGCGCTCATTACCCCTTTGTTTTGAGTCCCAGAGACATTGAACACATTTAAAAATATAATGTGTTGGTATTTCAGTGTTTTAATGCACATTTGGAGTCGCAACATAACTGATTTTATGGATGACTTTTGAAACATGTATAAGAAATCCCCATTAAATTAGTTTAGCTCATTTTACTTGTTTGTTACTCAATGTTTGCTTATTTAGTTTCAAAGTTTCCTGAGGTCAGACCCCCAACAGAATATGAGAATTTACGCTACCTGCCCAAATGATATAGATGGTCGGTCAAGTTTGTTGACAAATGCAAATAGTTTTGAACAAACTTTACCTTTGAAGTCAGACGTGTAACCCAGTGGTGTAGAGGTGCCTGAAGAAGTGGGTGTACTCTTAATTTATGCCCCCGTTTTTAAAATGGCCCAGCAAAGGATGAATGCCCTGGTGTTATAATGTAGCCGGGTTTCCATCACTCTGTTTTTTTTTTCACTTCAAGTTTTGTGAAATGAATTTTGGCCACAGAAGAGGTGCACATTCTGCAATCAAACTGACCTACAGACTATATGAAGAGACAACCAGGGCAGTACCCAGGATTTTAGAAGAGCATTTGGGTTTGAAATGACATAAAGGTAAATGTGATAACAGAATTTCTTTTTGAGTACAGCCATAGACATCAAATTACAAAAGTTGCAGATACTTGGGTTTTTAATTTAAAATAGTTCAAATTAAAATGATATGGAAACAGGGAAAAAAAAATTCATTTAAAAGTGATGCATTTTAAATATTTGCAATAGCCGTTTTAACGTGCTTTAGCATGAACTAGTGAAGGTCTGGTCATGTTTTGTCTCTTCACACGTTTACATGACTGTTACATTCGGTCGTTTGACATGTTGACGGTCGTTCACAGGCACCACGGGCGTGCAAACTCCAGAGAGCAGTGGAAAGCGGCGCAGGCAGCGTTTTGCATGCGTTTTTAGACGCGACATGTGAACGGCCCCTAATATTTCTTTCTATGATAAAACAGTTGTCAAACATTTAACATTCAGCTACTTACATCGTGCTCTTTCACAGTTAAAACTGACCTTGGGCTGGGCTTCTGTCAAAAGCAACTCCTGCCTTCTTTCATTTGGTTGGACAATAATTCTCGCCTTTCTTTATTTGATTGGCCACCTCAATTAGATCGACGAACGCTTGGGTAGATCAGATTTGAGATCAGTCATAGGCGTTTTCAGTTTCAGTTTGCCCTGTTATTCAGGACTTTTAAATTACACACCATGGAAAAATTAGCGAGGGTGTACATTTACATTACATTTATGCCTTTGGCAGATGCTTTTATCCAAAGCGACTTATATTGCATTGTATTATACATTTGTTTCTGACCATGTGCAATCCCCTGGGATCGAACCCATGACCTTGGCATTGCTAGTGCCATGCTCTAACCACAGAACCACAGGAAAGCTATTATACGCTGTAACCCCATGCATACCCTGGACTACACAACTGGGTATACGCATTGCCGACTGGTAAAGAAGTGGGTATACGCCGTATACCTGTGTATACCCTTGACTACACCACTGGTGTAACCACACGAACTGTCTGTTTTCACCGTGAAAAACGGTGTCGCGCCGGGAGCTCGTGTGGAATGTGAACAGACCCGTGCGACGCGGTGTTTCAGAGCAGCCGTTGTGAGCAACTGGTTTACTCTGACCTACAGCAAAACTAATGACCAAGATTAACTTCTTTCTCAAAATAATTTATCTCACAGAGCCAAAAATAATTGGGAATAAATTGCATGAGTGGATGACATAATTATGGAGCGAAAGATAGGCGTGCTGCAATAAATTGGGCACAAAGGGAGGGAATTAGGCTTTTGTTTTGTTATAGATTATTATGAGTCAAGATGAGTGTAATAAATTTGGCCAAATGAAAGATTCATGAATGTGTGAGGTACATGCCTGTGTGGAGAGAGATTATTCTGACCAGGATTTCTGGTATTACAGGTTCATTTCTAGCAGTACCATGGTTGTACCCAGTGTTGGGCAAGTTACTCTGAAAAAGTAATTAAATACTAGTTACTTATTACATATTCAATAGTGTAATTAGATTACTGTACAAATTACTCTCTCCAAAAAGTATTTATTACTTATAACTTATTACTTTCCATATCCTATATCAACCTTGATTAGTTAAGTGATTCAAGGATAGACATGAAACGGCTCTTTTAATTCATTCAAATAAATAATATTAAACTACATAAAGAAGTATTATTAACTGACCAAAGCATTACAAATGTGAGAATTATACATTAAAGCACAGATTTTAAGGTTAGACTTTGAACTTTGATGTCAATTCCACTATTGCACACACATATATTATACAAGTATTTAGTTTAATTACATCAAAAGTAACTGTAATTAAATTACAGGAAAAATTAGAGTAATCCCTTACTTTACTTTTTCAAGGGAAAAGTAATTCAATTACAGTAACTAATTACTTAGTAATTAGTTACACCCAACACTGGTTGTACCATAGTAAAGTTTGTTACTATTTCTACTCACTTGTGTCTTTCTATATTTTGTGCTCCTCGTCTGCTTTTCACCATCCCAGGCTGCAGTGCCAGAGCTCATAATTGTTGCATTCTGTGGCCCATAGCTCACCCTCTGTTCGACGTCTATTTATAATTTCTCTCTGTGTCCTCTACCATTCTGTCTCGCATTCTGTATTCAGTAAACTCTTGTGTGCTGCCCACCAATCTATCACGCAAAGGTTTCAAGGCCTAAAACCTGACCCAGGACAATTTCAGGGGTCCCTATGGGCCCTTTATGATCGATTTGCCCCTCTGTAATGGAAAAGGTATAAGGTGTGTTAGTGTGCTGTAAAAATATTATCTCTGCTCAGAGGATGTGACTCCAGAGACTCAGGCGAATCAAAGTAAACTTTAGCTGTTAAAACACTGGCCACAGACGCTATTATAAGCTTTGCACAGCTCTGTGTTTTTGTACATGGAGATTTTTCTTTGTCGGAATCAAGATTACACACACTAACTGGACATCAGATGTGGTACCTGTACATGTAGGGAGGCCTGTTTTTTCCCATTTCCTCAATAAATTCTCCTGGTGTGCCTGTTTCGCACTCACGCTCACAATGCTCCCCTTCTTTTTTGTCCTGAAGCCAGTGGTGATATTAAAAAGCGTTTAAGAGGTCTGGCTTTTACAGTGTTTGTTAAAGAGCAAACAGCATGAGGTCTACTACACACTTAAGAGCTTCAGCATCAACCTTATGCCGTTGCTTCTGGAATGCCGATAACGCTGTAGCCTGTGCAGTAGTCTGATGTGCACCTCTCCAAAATACCAACTATGATATTGTGAAGGAATTAAATATTAAATCATGGACCATGTTTTGCAAAGTAGTTGATGGTCTTTGTTTGGTTTTTTTTTTTTAAAGAAACTATGGTGAAGTTCTGTTGTCATGGAATGAAGATTACACAATCTTCACAATCTGGAATGAAGATTATCTCCCTCTCTCTCTCTCTCTCTCTCTCCTGAATGACAACTGTTATTTAGGATGAGTTGTTTCTCATGAATGGGCAACAATAACTGTGGTTACACCCTGCAAGCAAAACATTGTTTGAATTATTTTAAAACGCCTATAAATGAACGCTAAGGAAGACCTGTTGTGTCTTTTAACGGATATCGGAAGCATGTTTCACATTTGAAGACTTTTTTCCTGAAGGTTTTTTCAGTCACATTGTATAGTACACCGTCTGAAAATGAGGTCAAAAAGGGACAAACCCAACTATTGGGTTAGATTGACCTTTGAAAAATGTTTATATTTGACCTATCAGGGGTTTAAAACAACCCAGCATTTTGGCTTGAATCATCCCAGCATATAGTCTAATTTATAACCCAACAGGTAGGGTTCGTCCCTCTTTGACCCAACGCTGGGTTGAAAATAACCCATTTTTTAGAGGGCATGCTTTGCATGAGGTTGGCATTGGTTTGTGAATTTCATGCTGTCATGCTTAGTCAATGTGTTTATTGGTATAGGTAAGGGATAGGTAACCAAAAAATGAAAATTCTTTCAGCTTTGGTCTCCATTGACTTCTGTTTTATGCACAAAATAGACCACTGAGACATTTCTCAAGATATCTCGTTTTCCACAAGCAGGTTCTGAACGACAAGAGGGTGAATAATGACAGAATATTTATGTTTGGGTGAACTATTGCTTTAACTGTGCGATACCAACTGAATATGGTCTTGCATCGATAGAGCTACATGTTTTCCTCAACTCCTCAAACACTCATGCAGAAAGAAGCATGTGTGTTTCCATAGTGCTGGCGAGCAATGTCTGTCAGCAATGTGACCCATCCACACGAACATGCCACCATGTTGCGATACCAACTGAATATGGTCTTACATCGATACAGCTATATGTTTTCCTCAACTCCACCTTTCTCCTACTTTCATCTCCCCGTATTTTCTTCTGTTCCCCTACATTGCTCATCTCCACTGTGTGTGCGTGCGTGTTCATGTTTGGATGGATTTCTAGTAAATGGACTCGGTCCAGCCTCAATCTCAGATGTGCTTTAGCCCTTAAATGCAGTCGACGGCAAAAGCAGCAATCTACAATCCTGAGCGCTGACCTCTCCGAGCTTTTTATTGCCCCTTTATATCCGTCTTTTACTTTCTGACGTTACTAATCTTGCAGTGTTATGCCTCTTAAGTGCAGATTTCTCTTCAACATCATTTTCTATCCTGCAATGTAATTGAGAGTTATGGTGAGTTTCGGTCTGTTCTGGGCTTAAAAACAACCTTCAGATAGATGATTTCTCTCGATAAATCTCTCACCAGCATCACATTTGCTGCTATCAAGGTTAGATGAACTGCAGGGTAGCTGTGGAACATGCAACAGATTAACAGTTTATCAAAACCACATGTGATTCAGATCAGTTTTTTTCAATGGCTGTATATAAAGAGCAGGTTGGCCGGTTGTAAAAAATAATTAAATGACAACGAATGGGAGTAACACATTTGTAATGCAAATAAACCTTATTCACATAGCATTAACTATGAAGACAGAAGTTTATATCCATTGACAAAGACTGTCAGTTGTTTCTGAAACGCAAGCTAAAACTTCAGTTCATTACAGATATGATCTTCTCAAAGAGACCAAATATTGTCAAATACACCTGATAGATATATTTCTCTCTGGTAAAGTGAGTTTACAGGTTTTTTTAGCAAAGTGACAATGATTAACATTAAACACACATCACTGTTTTCCACCATTTCACCCACACAGTGCTGCGTGCATTTTCTGCACACACGCATTTACTCAAACATGTTTTTTCAGGGCTTTGCTGTTCTCCTGCAGTTTAACTGTGTAGTCGTTTAAATAATTCAGTACTTTAAGCTCAGCCTGTAAATAAACCAGGCAAACACACACTATGCCGCAGTGATAGCATAGTGGTTAATAAAACGCAATACAGTTTTAAACAAAGCTTGAAAGCATCTAGCGGTGAGGTTGCGCATTGCAACCAAAGGTATACTCCCCCCATCCCCCCCATTTGACGCACAATGGTGGCTGACAAGGAACTAAGATGTCACGTTTTTATCAAAGGAGCTAACGTATTATTTACGAAACGCGCTCTGTAGAGGTGTTAGTCCCTTTAGGGCTACTGTAGAAACAACATGGCGAATTCCATGTAAGGGGACCCGCAGTGTGTTTAGTTAGAAATAGCTCATTCTGAGATTAGGTAATAGAAAGGTTTGATTATTTTTTCTTTCTCATTCATTTCAATCAGTTGGTTGAAAAGTTGTATTCAGTTTACATCATCTTAAAAAAAGAATGTTTGCAGTCCAGAGGTGGAGCTTGGCGTTGAGATATTTTGGGTGCAAGGTTTAATGTTTGTACAAATGTATGAATGTGTTCTGTGTACTGTACACACTGCATATGAATGTTGTCGTTTAACCTTATGTACTGTTCAGATTTATGTGACACGTTTATTTCCTCTCAGTGAGTTATTGCGTGTTTTTTCCTTTCTTCAGCTTTATCAGCAGTGACTTCAGACCTGTTACACTGTTTCAGTTTTGTTGCATTGTACTAAGTGCTTGTAGAGTGCTTTTAATTTATTGAAGTTACATATGCCGTAATGGGCGCAAACATTGTTGTATTATTCTGTTTTTTAGCATAGACGTTGCATTTAATTGACTTTGTGTTAAGTCTCTGTGAGAGCTATGAGAGAGATTGTTTTGTATTTTGTGATTGTGTAATCCACGGTTTCTGTACTTTACCCTGTCATTTACACAGAGACCTCTGTGATTTCACATCACTAACATTTAAGTTGCATGCAATGCAGAAACAAGCATGTGCGTTTCCATAGTGCCGGCGAGCAATGTCTGTCAGGAATGTGACCCACCCACACGAACGTGCCACCGCCCACCCATCCACCCCCGCGTCTGACCCCTTCAAAGGCCCCGCATTTATCTTTATATCTGCCCCCATTCTCTCTCTGCTTCTCTTTTTCTCTTTGTCTTCATGGCTTTTGTGTTTCCCAACGGTCCATAGAGTCACCGATGATGCAGCATCGCATTGTTTATTGCTGGTGAAACGAAGCCACGTTTTCTCCCGGGGTCGACTCGCGCCGCGCGCTGAAGGGAAGATGTTTATCCCACGCGAGTGGCTGATGCTAATGAAAGCAGAGGTCGACCCAGAACAACAGCTTTTATTCAGGCTAAACCGTTTAGATGTGTCACAGGCAACTCATCTTGTCAAAGACGTTCATGGGAATTTGTTTGCGTTTGTAGTTTTTGTAAGAGATATCTGGGGATCTTGGCAGAATGTTCTTCATAACACGTTGAGGTAGAAATCTATTTTTAGGCGAGTTATCTTGGGCTAAGCAAATTTAAAAGTTTTTATTGGTGTTATTAGGAGAATGTGCTTTTTTTACCCCTAAAAATAAGAAGCATCATTTCTTTTGAATGACATCAGTTGAGGCACAATCGTATCACAGTCACTATCTTGGTGGGGTAAAGAATGTCACACATCATTGCATTTTTATAGCCCCTTGAGTGCCCTTTGTCCAGTCTGTTCGCTGTTGCTCTGGGTGGCCGATCACTTTAGGACATTGCAGATCAGAACAACAGATCTCATGACTAAACCTCTCACACTGATGGAATTTAATTGGTCACTGCTACTTTCTTTCCAATGAGGCATTATTATGTATTTCGTTCTTAATCGCTTATGAGTAATCCTCCGTTCTACAGACAGAAGTGCCTGTATGAATGAATATTTATATTAAGTGAAATCAATCCACCCTCAGTACCGCCCTGTCTGTGTCTCGCTACGTTTCTCTCATGGCCGGGGAATGTCATACATCCGGTTGGATGATGTGAGATTGTCCCAGATTACAGCGGTACATATTTCTCTCCCTCTGACCTGTTCGCTTCCTCGCGCACCCTTCAGCTCTCAACGGATGAGTTTCTGGGCTGCCGGCTGGCCGCGGTACAGCAGATTTCTCACCGAGGCTGGTTGGCTCACTAAGTGGATGAACAGGTTGTGCCAGACAGACAGAAACAAAAGAAACGGGCCAAATCTCTCTGTCGTTGATGGGTGCTGTACACACACTCACGGCCACTGAAGAACAGTCAGTCCATGTGGAGAGCTGTGAAACTAGTCTGGCTGCTGGTCTTCAGTTTGAGCAACAGTCAGGTGGGTGTTTAAATATATCGAGAACTGTTGAGGTTATTGGTTCTGAATATACTGTCCAGATAGAATATACAGCCGTGGCCAAAAGTTTTGAGAATTACACAAATATAAATTTTCACAAAGTCTGCTGCCTCAGTTTTTATGATGGCGAATTGCATATACTCCAGAATGTTATGAAGAGTGATCAGATGAATTGAATTTTATTGTGAAGTACCTTTGCCATGAAAATGAACTTAGTCCAAAAAAAACATGTACATTCCATTTCAACCCCGCCACAAAAAGACCAGCTGACATCATGTCAGTGATTCTCTGGTTAACACAGGTGAGAGGGTTGACGAGGACAAGGCTGGAGATCACTCTGTAATGCTGATTGAATTAGAATAACAGACTGGAAGCTTTAAAATGAGGGTGGTGCTGGAAATCATTGTTCTTCCTCTGTTAACCATGGTTACCTGCAAGGAAACACGTGCAGTCATCATTGCTTTGCACAAAAAGGGATTCACAGGCAAGGCTATTGCTGCAAGTAAGATTGCACCTACATCAACCATTTATCGGATCATCAGAAACTTCAAGGAGAGAGGTTCAATTGTTGTGAAGAAGGCTTCAGGGCGCCCAAGAAAGTCCAGCAAGCGCCAGGATCGTCTTCTACAGTTGATTCAGGTGCGAGTTCGGGGCACCAAAAGTGCAGAGCTTGCTCAGGAATGGCAGCAGGCAGGTGTGAGTGCATCTGCACGCACAGTGAGGCGAAGACTTTTTGAGGATGGCCTGGTGTCAAGAAGGGCAGCAAAGGAGCCACTTCTCTCTAGGAAAAACATCAGGGACAGACTGATATTCTGCAAAAGGAACAGGGATTGGACTGCTGAGGACTGGGGTAAAGTCATTTTCTCTGATGAATTCCCTTTCCGATTGTTTGGGGCATCCGGAAAAAAGATTGTCTGGAGAAGAAAAGGTGAGCGCTACAATCAGTCCTGTGTCATGCCAACAGTAAAGCATCCTGAGACCATTCATGTGTGGGGTTGCTTCTTAGCCAAGGGAGTGGGCTCACTCACAATTTTGCCTAAGAACACAGCCATGAGCAAAGAATGGTACAAAAACATCCTCAGAGAGCAACTTCTCCCAACCATCCAAGAACAGTTTGGTGATGAACAATGCCTTTTCCAGCATGATGGAGCACCTTGCCATAAGACAAAAGTAATAACTAAGTGGCTCGGGGTCCAAAACATGAACATTTTGGGTCCATGGCCAGGAAACTCCCCAGACCTTAATCCCATTGAGAACTTGTGGTCAATCCTCAAGAGGCGGGTGGACAAACAAAAACCTACAAATTCTGGCAAACTCCAAGCATTGATTATGCAAGAATGGGCTGCCATCAGTGAGGATGTGGCCCAGAAGTTGATTGACAGCATGCCCGGGCGAATTGCAGAGGTCTTGAAAAAGAAGGGTCAACACTGCAAATATTGAGTCTTTGCGTAAACATAAAAGCCTTTGACACTTATGAAATGCTTGTAATTATACTTCAGTATACCATAGTAACATCTGACAAAAACATATAAAAATCACTGAAGCAGTAGACTTAGTGAAAATCAATATTTGTGTCATTCTCAAAACTTTTGGCCACGGCTGTATATATATCTGTAGCCAGAGTGGTTGAAGTTAAAGTTTTAGTAATTGAAATACTTTCTCACCCCGGTTTAATATACATAGTCAAGTAGAAGTCAATAATTCATAGTTTGACTTCCTGAAGAGTGTAAACACAGTGGCTTTCTGTTTGAACTTGTCAGCTTCTGGCTCTACGGATGGTTTGAGTTTGGGGCGGGGTAATGACAGAAGGGGCGGAGCAAATTCCCACTAGGCATGTTTGGGAAACCTGTTTGAAGACGATCATTAGTGGTTAGGGCTGGGGGGTATAAAGGTATATGTCATTGTGACTGTAAATGTGAACTGCAACAGATTTTTTATTCTATGAAACCGTGGTATGCAAATAAGTGGGCGTGGCCAACGATAAGAGACCATATGCGCCACTGCCATTGCAATAAATGGGAAGGGAATGGAATGCTCAAAATGGGCGCTATATCAAAGGAAGGCCCCCCCTTCGTGTAAAAAATGCCAATCATCGCCAGACAATTCTTAGAGGCGGGGCTCTACACAGAGAGCTGTGAGCCTGTGTGCAGTAGAGGCTGGCATTTTTTCAGGAATCCTGCAGGATGGGAAACAAAATCACTATTAATCACGGGATTGGGACGGCACAGGAAAAAAATTCAGCGGGATTGGGAATCGTTTTTACGCTGGTGAAAACGGCAGGCGCATTTGACAGCGTTTAAGCCAAGGAGCTATGATACGTTGCATTATATAAAGACATTCAGCTGTACAAGTACAATGCGTCGATTGGTTGGTGTGGTATTTGTCCCGTCTCTGCTGCACTGTGATTGGACAGTAAAAAATGCTATGATGAGCTGAGCGCTCTCTTCCAAGTTGAACATTTCAGCTCTCTGCGCTTGACTGCGGACTTATGTGCAGTGCTCCTGAGGACCTACAAACGAATCCCAAATGGGGGGAGGGGCTTATTATCAAAAGAGGTGTGGTACCTCTACACAAGTACTTCATTGTGATCAATCAATATTTATTCCATGTTTTCCCTTAATTTTGATCATAATTCTGATCACTGATAACAGCACAGATTTCTGCAACATGGCACATGGTTGAAGGTCTGGAGCAGAAACGGTGCAGGCCGAGTTACATGCTGACGTTTAATACTAATCTACTTAAAAATTGCCATTAATTACAATACGTCTGGTGAAACCGTGAGCTGACATGATGGGTATCCACTACTAATCGATGCTATATTGCAGATTAAAACCTTTCCTATAATAATTAACGTCAAACCTTTTATCTTGTGCCAAAAGCCTCACGTGTGCAGCAGATGCCTGCGAGCTTTATCACAGATAACACACGTTCAGATCGCTGATCCTCTAAACACTTACACAAGTGATGGCAATCACAGTCATAACTCTCCATGTGTTGAGCGTGAGTCCGTGTAGCTCAGGGATCACTCTGCGTCTGTCGCCGGAGGTGCTGAGCGCTTGCACCTGCCACCAAACCTCAGAGATGTAGACTTTGGCAAGAGTGGCGTGTTTGTGACCGCGTGTGGCATGAGAGTTTGAGCTGTGCTCACATCAAAGCAGCAGGGTTCTGCTCTGAGAAAAGATAATGAGGAATTTAACTCATTTCTCGTCAGAGGAGTGAGCAGAGAAGACTTGAATGAGAAAGAGATCAAAGGAAACAGTGGTGAGACGGAGAATGGGCAGCTGTCGAGTCAGTCTTTTCACAATACATATTATTTCAAAGCAGCTTTACAGACAGTCTTGCATTATTGTCTGAAAGCTTCAAGACCGCCAGTGAGTGAGCCAGAGGAGAATAAGAACTATACCTGTGAATGACGAGGAGTGAAAGTGTTGAAGTGCTGTCTATGACAATGAAAGTGATCACTTATCTAGTCTTGTTTGACTGAGTATACATTCTGGTTCACTTTGAAATTCATTCTAGCTAAGAACTGTCCATCATAATGGCATTTTCATGCAAATGTCAACTTTTAAGATGAGCAATCAAGTTTTTTCCAAAATTTTTCACCGTACTGATAGGTCAGATGTCAGTGTTTGGTTTAAATACAATGGGAAGTCTTGAAGTTTTTCAAGCATTTTTTCATAGTTTTCCATAGCAAGGAAAGTGAATTGTCACATCCATAACAGTCCATGTTCCTCATAAATGGGCCCATTGAAATTAAAATATAAAGTTCTATAGAGCCATCCCTTCTCCATTTGTTGGGTATTATTGCTTTAGGTTTTGCACATTTTAATTCACAGAAATCCTACAAAGTTGTCTCTCGGAAACATGCATTCTTTTTGTCACATTCATAACGTTTAAAATAGAAAACTCGAGCATAGAATTATATTTTTCTGATGTCTGGACTCTATCATATTGGGTTTAGTAAAACATAAACATGGTTTAATATATTCAATTAATTTTTCAAGTTTTGACCGAAAATGTCACATCCATAATGCTGGGTTTGCCCATAACTTATCTTAATAAATGTGTGCCATGGCCGGCTTTTGAATGAATATGCAGTATAACTTGTTTACGATACATTGCTACTACCTTTTTCAAACATTTGATGTCATGAACTTGACAAACTTCTTAAATCCAGTGACTAGATCTTCAGAAGTTGGCATAATTGTAGGCTTGGACATTGTATCACAACGTAATTTCCCAGAGGACTGTTATAAAAATCTGACT
The DNA here is from genome assembly GCF_024868665.1 of Triplophysa rosa. NCBI lineage: Eukaryota > Metazoa > Chordata > Actinopteri > Cypriniformes > Nemacheilidae > Triplophysa > Triplophysa rosa. The sequence continues at coordinate 22,569,852 of NC_079896.1, read as the reverse complement.
CGGAGTAAAACAAGCTAGTAAGATTGGATAAGATTATTGCCATTTTTGTGTCCGATCAGACTGTAAATCATATAGTGTTTATCAGACACCAGAGATTATTTTCTTATTGACACCTATTGTCTCTATCGCTGGGTTTGTGGCTCTCTTGATATCAAAGAGAAACACGTAAGTTAACCATCTAAAAATCGACATACAGAACTTGATAGATATTTTCTAAAAGTAGCCCAGAAAATAAACCCATTCTCACTCTCCTCTCTTGCTGTCTCTGTATTAGCCTCATGTGTTTTCATGATCGTAGGGTGCCAGCCAATCACATCGCATCTGGCTTGATTTCACTGCTGGAGGTTCGGATGTGAAATCAGTATCTTGATTGTGGTGCCGTCAGTCAGATGATTGCTGAAGGCAGAGAGATTGTCAAATGTCTCCCTTGTCGTGTCTCTGCAGGCTGTAGAAACTGCATAAGAGATACACAGCTTCATACTAGATGCATCATACCAGGGTTTTTCCTGGCTCAAAATGAGGCAGAGGTTGTGCCATCCTGATCTTGTACACACACGTAGACCTACTGTACCTTTTAGTGGCTTAACCAAAGTGACTTTGAGTTTGACATATTAAAAGTTCTAATAAAATTAGATAAATATGACAATTATTAAGTTATATAAAACATTACTTTTATTCAACCAAACAGAAATGTTTTTTAATGAAATTAAGCTTTTTTATCATTTTCAACTAACTTTTCAGCCCACAACAGTCTTTCTAAATGAGCAAAGCTCATTCACATCTTGCATTCTCTGTGGTTCATTTTAAATGATTCAAGGATCTCTTATATTCGCTAGTAACTGAAAAGTTCAATAGTTTAAATGAATCGGTTCAAATGAGTCATTCGTGTTCGAATCGTTCTAAACGCAATGTGCGTTCATACTGGCAAACTCGCTGTGTACAGTATACGCTGATTCAACGATCCAACTGCACAGCTAAAGACATGACAATGATGTGCGTCATGTTAATTTAATAAATTTCAAGAAATTAAACGTACTTGGATGCAAAACAAACAGCCGTGAAACACAGGCTGGCTCTTGTTATGCAGCTCTTTTTAGCGCCTCAGTGTGCTGATAACGAAACAGCGCCTCCACTGTGGCGTAATGTCCCAACTGCAGTTACAAATGACAGTGTGATAAATGCACGCGGCATTTCTTGTGAAGACTCGCAACATAATTTTGGCGAGAGCCTGAGGCGGCACGACATTTGACGGAGGCGGCCGCCTCCAATTTCTCTATGCTGGAAAAACCCTGCATACGTATATGATTTAGTGGGGTCAGCGGAGAGATGACGAGAGGTGAAAGATGATTTAAATCCACATTTATGAAATTGACCTCATTTATTTTTGTTAATAAATACCCCGGTGTCCCATGTCTGATAGTTTGTAATCTTTCTTCAAATTATAATAACTTGACCTCTCAAACAACCATTCCACTTAGATATCTAAGGCATTGTGGATGGGGAATTTAATTACGCAATGATGTTTTTTGTCCACCGATCCAGCTGCAACATGCTTTTTTTGTCTAGTGTTTGTGATCATTTTTTTGTTTTTTTCTTAATCTTAATACACTAGTCACATAACAGACAATAAATTTCTAAATTTATTCATTTATATCTTTCAGTGTTTCTCGTATGGATCAGTGAGTAGATACCTATGTAACGGTAACAGTTTTATTACATGTATTTTCTCTTCATGTAAATATTGAGGTTTAAGAGGAGATGAGCGCAGTCTGATGTCAGGCACACATGTAAAAAAAAAAACCCATAAGCAGTCAAGCAGGTCTGTCTGGTTGGTTTACTGTTTGAAGGTCTCACGGTGGGCCGTTTTTTCCTGTTGTTGTTTTGTGCCAGAAGTTACTGCTGGTTGAAACCTCTTGACCACAAACCACACAGGTTTCTGCAACTGTAACTTTCAAACACTGTATATAGCTGTCAGTGGTTTAGATCACTTACTGTGGCTTGTACTAGAACATCAGCCCTGGTAAACACCAGCATAATCTGGTCCTGCAGTGTTTGTGCTGCAAATAAGGAACCGTGAGGCTTAATCATGCAGAGTGTTGATGGAAATAATGCTGTTACTGTTCTAAACATCAGACTTTATCTGGTGGATAAGTGTTTGCTAACTAGATGTCAAATTCCTATCCAACGGTTGTAAAAAATGATGAACCTCATAGCAACTCCATGGCAACATTCTGACATCATAACTGTTTGGTTTGCACAGGCAAACACAGTGCTGTCTCACTGCAGTAAATGTAAATATTGAGTAAATAAATGTAAATACTGTTTTCAAACCTCTTGAGCGACACCTCTTTTTCAAACCTTTACGGTACTGTTGGGATATTACCATGGTACAGCGATGGCAATGCCATGAATGATACACTTTATTACCATATTCTTCAAAAATACCCCATTACTACATATCCAGCATACAAAACCATGACACGTAATAGTAGGGTACTGTTCAAAAACATGGTAATACTCTGGTACTTTTGGTATTTTGTTTTGTTGCTTAGTATTTGTAGTCGTGTGAATTCACAAGTGCTTGTAATAACTTGCCATGTTTCACCTGAAGTTTACTTTAGCACCTGCTGTATACCACCTGCCTCTCTCTCTCTCTCTCTCTCTCTCCCTCTCTCTCTCTCTCTCTCTCTCTCTCTCTCTCTCTCTCTCTCTCTCTCTCTGCAGTGGCACAAATCTGCAATCCACAACAGTTTAATTTGTGTTTAAGATGCAAATGTAGCCTTTCTGATGAGAATGCTAAACAGAGCTGAGAAGTCCAGAGCTCGCACACTCATTCATTAGCTCGGCGTAATCGTGTCAACACACACATGTGCACAGCAAATGAGATGGAGGAGAGAATAGAATTATCTGGGTGTAAAGGTCTGAAAAAGAGAGTCGAGGTGCTGCACAACGAATTTCTCTCTCTCCTGGCCTGGTGCAGGAGAGAGAGAGAGAGAGAGAGAGAGAGAGAGAGGAAATTTATAGACAAGGAGTTCAGTGAGAGGGAGACAGGAAACATGGATAAGGGAGTAAGACAGGTTTCACAGAGAATGAGATGGAAAACAAACAACATAGAGGCACTTTAAATGAAATACTACTGTTTATATTTTTGACTTGAATATTTGATCCAAATTACTGTCATTCATGTACATAATTTTTTATATATTTTGTGTGTTTCAACAATGTGCTGAAAAGCTTCAGCAACACAAATCTACAGTCTGTTTTGCAAATCGAGTGAATGGATTGTTATTAATTCCCTCTGTGTGTGTGTCTGCAAATATTCATGTGAAGTCGTCTTGTTGTTTCGAGCAGCATCAGTCTGTCTGTTGAGATGCCCCCATCACTCCGTTCCGCTGTTGTTGAAGGTGACAAGCCTGTTTTATTGAAAGACCTTCACACAGCATTTCTGTGAAATGTCTAGCATGTGTGTGTTTTCTCACACGCAGATGTGTGTGCTGTATTTTACGTTGCTTTGAGAGTGTGTGGCGTTCGCTCATGGAAAGCAGGAAACGCAGAGAAAGACCAGACAGAGTCATTTCCCCTCCTGGTTTCTTCTCTTTCCGCTGGAATGTTAACAGACTTGAACCCTTACAGCACAAGTCATCAGAGCAGGGGATTGTGGGTAACCAAGAGTGTTTCCCGTAATCCCAGTAGTTAGCTGACGTGACAGAAGAATTTTAGTGATGTGGTTTTGTTTTAGAAATGACAAGTTTGAAGGTTTTATTAAAGAGGAAGCTATCGTAAATGCTTTTTGTTTCACGGTTCTAGACGAATCACTTCACAGTGTGAAGGACTTCTGCACATTTCTGTATGGAGGACTTGGATCGTCTAGTCAAAATAATGGAAGACTGAGGAATATTCAACAAATTTATACTGTTTTATAGTGTAACATTTTTTTTCAATTTATTTACCCTCATGCCATCCCAGATTCAGTCGATCACAGATTTCTATGAAAATATTAGTCCCTTTGTCTAAATATCCATGAAAGTGAATGTCTTCTGAAGCAAAACAGTAGGGCTCTGTGTGAGAAAACAATAATTCATGCTTATTTAGCATAATTTTAGCAAACCTCATCTGAAATCTTGGTGTGCTTTGGACATAAAGTGACTGATATTTTTATTTCAAAAATTGTGGTTGAAAGCAAGGCGTGTACATCTGGGAATTTTTTGTTTTTGTGTGAACTGTAATTGTAAAGGTTGAAAGTTTATATTGGTTTATAATGGTATTCGTGACAGAATTCAGTAAAGGTTTCAGCTCTGTTGAGTGTTATGTTCAGCTCTACTCATTTCATTGGACAAGTGTGATATTTTGTATTACAGTGCCAGAATGTCAATGTTTATATGACTCATGTCTGTCTCCACTGTGTAGAATTCCAGTTTTCTGAGTCACAACATAGTAACCACATTATTTTCATTGGTGAGCAACAGTAAGCAGATGAGCTGGAGTTACATGTCATATTAAAATATCAGCTTGAAATGAAAGCGTTGAAAGCTGTGAGTTTTCTGTGTGATACCACTTTATTAAATCAGGTTAAAGTAACTTTTTATTGTTTTACAAAAAGAAAATGAATACAGCTGTGGAAAACATTGAGAGACCACGCCAGTTTTGCCTTCAGTCGGCCTTTGTGCTTGTACCGTGGCAAATCCAGTCCAGTGTCTGTTGAATTTCAACTGCAACAAACCTCAGAAATGACAGAAAGCAATGTGAACGACTGAGAGAATGCAAAGATGCATTATATATTCATATTCCATCATATAGTTATGTTTGAACTGATCCTAAAACACATGTGAAAACATTAGTATTGTTGTTTAACATGAATATGAACTTGTTTTCTTTGTCAGATTCATAATTTTGACCAGTTTTGATTTTGTGCATATATGAGACAATATTTTTATTTGCAATTGGGGAGAAATCAGTGGCGTTGCTAAAGCCCCCCTAAAGTTCTAGCCTAGCCCGCCTAAAATATTGTGAGTAATTATGTAATCTGTACAAGAATTCGAGATCGCTTTATTTACTAACCCTAACACACGCCTATAAATAGTCAATTCAGAAAAACGGAAAATAATTTTGGAGTCGTGTCGTATTTTTTCCGTGGCTCTATAAACATTCTTTGTTTTGTTTAGTAAATTCACTGTAAAAAATACAACTTCAAATTGTTCTCCCAACAAAGGTAATAAAGTAAATTGAACAAAGTTTTTTTAGTAGAAGAAGAAGAATGTATTATTTTGAGTATACTGAACAAAATTAGTCTAAATGTGGTGCCAACAAAGATTCTTTTGTTGACTGTACTTAGATATCTAAGTGATTGTCCAAAGCGCGTGAAGAAGTTTGACCAACTTGCCAAACTGGGTAATCTCAAAAAACAATTCTAGTGTTTGAAAGTTCCCAGCATGCATTGCAGAATTTTCAATTCGCCGGTTAAAATTATTAAAATGATTGCTATTTTAGTGTTTGCTGGCTATATGTTTTGTTTTTGTTGTCATTGTATGTTACCTTTAGTATTTAGAGTTCCTTTTTTAACTATATGATGTTTGATGATTGTTACCATGATTGAGGCTCATGTGCCCCAGTGTTGAGGTCTGAAGAAGTAAATGACGCAGTGAGGCCACTGCTAAAATGTTTAAATCACAAACAGCTTAAGCAGTTACTTAAGTAGAGTGTGTATATAATAATAGAACATTTATATATTAACGTTATATAAAACATAATCAAGTCCATAGTTGAGTGAACTCAGAAATCTGATTATTGCATATTTATTTTAAGTTGGTTCAACATTGTTTTTTCAATTGACAGTCATGTGACATTACTCAGTTAATTGAGTTAGGTGAAATACTTGGCCAAAAGTTGAGTAAACTCAAAAAAGCTGTGTAGCTAGTTGCCTTGAAATTTTAAGTTAAGTCAACTTTTCATTTTTTATCGTGTTTTTGTTTAAAGTAAAATGTGTACTTCTAGTTACTTAGGCTACTTTTAACAATAGGATAAGATGACTTGGTGTTGACTGTGTTTTCTTGTTTGTGTAGCTCCCAAAAGCCTTTGCATTGCCCCTGTTCAGTTCACACATGTATGTTATAAAACCTAAAAACATGCGTTTTTGGAAGCTCATTAAGCTAGATGGGGGTAAGGTGGGTGAAGGGGCCTTGTCCTCTTACACCCTAAAGAGGGGTTGGGAGCAGTCAGGCTTGAAAGGGGTGTGTAATCAACGCCTGTGTATTTTTCCCTCCTTCCTCCTTTCATCCTGCCCTCATCTCTCAAACCCCCATATTTACAATGATAAACATAGTTGTCAGGGAACGGCAGGAAAGAACCCAAATGCAGGCAGCGGGGATGAAGGGGTTAACAAAACAGATTTTAATAGTACAAAACAAAGAAACAAAACAAAGACCCACGATGGGGATAACAGATTACAGAATAACAGGATAAACAGGACGAAGACTAACTGACACTAAACTAAGATAACCACACTTGACATAAACTAAACTGGACACTTACTAGACTCACGAAAACAGCAGGAACAGGCAATAACAGCAGGCTAGAGAGGCAAACAAGAACAGGGATAAACTGAACGCAAGGACACCACACACATACAATGCACGAGCACAAGACAAAGAAACAAGAGGGTATTTATAGGAAACACAAACGAGGGATAACGACATGGGGCAGGTGTGAGACATTAAACACTCAGGGAAAGATTACGAGGAAACGAGAGGAATGGGACCAATGACAAGACACTGGAGAGAACGTATATTATTGTCAAACGGACAACAATATGTTTCTCTCCACACATAACCTAAGGACTCTGCCCCGATCCCACCACACGACTAGAATTTCATAAACAAGACGGTGGGACCGTGACAATAGTAAAACAATTAGCTACCAGTGTCATTAAAAACTATTCTTACACTGATTTGAGGAGATAACTGTATTAATGCTCTGTAATTATACTGTAGAAACAAACCTGTAGTGACGTTGGTAGAATCTGACCATGGTATTTTTCTAAGCCTTTTAGGTTTCTCTAGGTGTTGTGTCAGCTGTGTGTGTAGGCTACTGCTGGAAGAAAATGTTTATGGTTTGGCAGCAGTTTGTTTGATCCGTGTTTAATTAGTGGGAAAATGAGCTGTGAAACAGGCGTGTCACTGCTGACTGGACACTTCCTGTGAGCTGCCGTCCTCCGTCACTCAGAGTTTGTTCATGAGGTCTGCAGAACTTCTGGTTATTATAAAGGGTGTTTTGTATTGTTTACATGTGAAAAGAGGAAAAAAACGTGTTGGTTCTTGGAAAGTGGGAATGTCCTAAATTTTCCGCCTGTGTGTAATTTTATGTTACTGGCACTACAAGAATTTAACAGGGTAACCATAGTTTCCACCATAACACTGTAATTACTACACTTATTGAAACCACAATACTGTATATTCTGTCACTATCATCAAGAAAAGAGTTGTAAACAAAACATCAAACATTGTCAAAGATACGCAGTTTAAAGAAGGGGTGTTTGCTGTGCATAACCCCTTAAATATTTTCTAAATAATTCGAAAATAATGTTTATACAAACTCAGTCAGTGATAGTCTGAATCACTTACTAAAGCACTGTAATAAAAAATTCAAGCATGCTTTGCATTGTGGGAAGCAGCATTTGTGCCACATTCTACAAAATTTTGCATTACTAGCTCATTTGGGTATTCTGTGCATACCGCATAATGTTGTGTATTATCAGTCGGTAAAGCCATAAAATTTGCAGTACACAATTTCAAAGATGTCTTTGTATAGTTATGTGTATCTGAATGTACTTGTGTATATCGTATGTGTTTCTGTCTACGTATGCATGTAGCATCTGGTATATTCCATGTGTATATCGCTGTAGAATGCTGTAATTGATATGCCACAAGTAATAAATCAGCTGGCAGCCCCTGCCACCACTTGCTATTATCTGAAGAGACAGGTTTAGAGGTCTGCCCGCAGTGTATGTGAATTTATGCTCTGTGTTCCAAAGCAGAGGGGTTGTGAGAAGATTCGCAAATAACTGTCTCCTCCAGCAGCGGTGGGAGAAATGGGGAATGAATTGAGTTCCATATAAACTTGTCTTCTGTTCCTTATGCTGAAATATACTTTTGCCTCCAACACACTTTCTAGATCCGTTTCTAGGCTGAATCTCACGAAACCTGTCGAGAACACTTCACCTCCGATTATTCGAGATCAGTGATATAAATAAGTGCGATGATAACCGAGCAGTAAATATTCAGCGGCTCCTTGTACCTTATTGACGTCATTGAACTAAGCGCAGAACGTCTGAAACGTGAAGACTCGAGGGAAATCGCAGAATCTAAAACTGGAATATGAAAACGATGACGAAAATTCTCAGAGGACATGAGATGAGATTTTCTCTGCAGATGAGATTGATAATTCTCTTCAATTATCAGTCCTTTCTAGAGCATTAAAGACAGGCTTTTGTAATAAATTCTCTTGGTACAAATACGGCATGCACAAAGAACACGTGTGATGGCATTGCACATCATCTCTGTTCCATTTTTAAATGACAGAAGGAGAGCTGGAAGATGCAGGTTTTTATATAAGCTGTTGACTTGTCACAATGCACAAAATGTACATGCAAATGAAGAGAAAAGCACGATAAGAGTCTTCAACGGGTCTCTGACTTCTACCAGTTTCTATTATCCATGGTAGTATGAAAAATGTTTTGGTTTCACTTCTAACACTTTTAGTGTAACATACTTCCTACAAAAATTTAATATGGTCTTAAAAGCTATATACCACAGGTACTACATTTATTGTTACTGGGTCAAAGACGTCCCCATCAAAAGAAATTTACAAGTGTGATTTTATGTCCATAGAAAGCACATTAAATGTAAGTGAAATGTCTAATTTTTGGTTTCAACCAAGTTTTTGGAGAATAAAATGTCAAAATTGGGTTGAAATAATGTTACGTTGTCATTCAGTGCAACACAATATTTATGTACAAATTCAAACTACATGCTTATTCTGACTTGTACACATTAATATATATAAAAGATTAAGGGAACATATTTCACTTTATTGTGCTTTAAAATATAAAAACATTCTTATTGACAAATGGGCAAAACCTAGGAAAATTACAACTAATTAGCATTTGGGGTGAAAGTAATTAGTCTTTTAATATGTCATAAATTGACTTTTGTTGTAAATATGCCTGACAAGTTCGTTACACTGAAATACATTTTGGTGTGCGTCTTCTGTAATTCAGGGAATAATGTATGATATTTACTTTTTGCTCAGAAAAACACTTTTTTTTGGAACAACAACAATTTAAAGCAGTATTACACTTATTGTTGTTATGCTTAAACCCTTTTTCGTCTACATAACACAAATAAATTGTTATTAGATTACAATTTTACAAAAAATAATTGACAAAGATTCTTTTTAAAGGATTTTTAAAGAAAAATAATTTATGCTTTTATTGCGGTAACAATTTTAATAAACATTTAAGTAACATTAAGGATAGTTAAATTGGAGTGATTCTGATTGGCTAGTGCTCTGCTGATGGAAAAATGAACACGCTTGCTTTTGTTGTGCATTCACTCCCATGTTTCTGGAGATCATCAGAATGACGGCACTTCCCATCATCTCGTCCTTGGGGGATGATGGACAGATAAGAAGGCCCTCAATCACCCACTCAGGAAAGAGCAATGGAGATAAGAAATAGGCAAAGAAAGGGACGGAGAAAGAAAAACATTTCTCCTCCACGTTAAGATTTATTTTATCTTGAACTGTTTTCTCTCGCCTCCGGTCCTCACTAGTTGCTCACGGTTCCCTGATATTGTTGTTCTGTCTCCATTTTATTTCTTTCATGTGAGCCAGTAAAGCTGTCCAGTAGAAATGGTCAAGGTGAACTTGGGTTTGTTGAGTTTTTCATTATCAGCAGAATTGGACAGTTTAAAAGCAATTTTGTTGCACTGAATGGTTTGAATAAAACCATGATTTCTTGGTTATTAGCGTAAAATACAAAGTGATACGGTGCAAACAAACAGGAGCGTTATTATAGTTTATAAACAATAAAGATATATTACTATACATTACTAAAAATAGGTGATTGTGAAGCATTTTCTAGGCATTATAGAGGTTCTAGAATCTCAGATGTCGCAGACTTGCTTGTTTATCCTAAAGTTTCCATATTATGTACATGGACACTTCATCTTCAGAAAGCTGCTGTCAGACAATTTGGTTATGATGGATGTTATGCCCGTATTGAAGTCAGCCTGACTACAGCCGTGGTGCTGCTTACACGTTTCTGTACGGTGCATCTCCAATCCATCTTCATCCTTATAGCTCTCAGACTTCGTAATTAAAAGTTGACATGGTTCACCTCGTCTGACCACACAAGTCCATATCATTTGTTGTGGTGGACAGATTGATACTGTCTGAAGTCCTTACCCTGTTGTTTGGCTTTGAGAACTGATGCATAGTCAATGGGATATGTTACATTTGTACTCATAATGTCTTTTTCTTTTCTTTACCTTGCAGGAGCCCTGGACGCAGAATTGAGGTGGATTACTGTTTTAAGAGACGGCAAAGAATCATTGGATCAATAAGAACTGTTTTGCTTCCTTTTATTGTTTGTTGAGTTAGTTTAAAAGTGACTGACTGAAGAATAATAACGTCCAACACTGCCCCTACTTGCGAACCAGTGCAAATATGTGGCCTCATCAGGGGCCGCATTACGTTACAAGCCAAGGGATGGTCATGCTCCTTGTGCTGCTAACTATCTCCATACCCCCTCACCTTTCTGACGGAACCCCAGAACCATTAAAATCCTTTTTTCCCCCTGAATGGGGTCTGACACATTTAGCCATCCATAACAAGACAGGAGATGTGTACGTTGGTGCGGTAAACTGGATCTACAAGCTCTCCAGCAACTTGACCAAGTTGAGAAGTCACATGACGGGTCCAGTAGTGGACAATGAGAAATGTTATCCACCTCCCAGTGTACAGTTGTGCCCTCATGACCTAGCCCCAAACAGCAATGTGAACAAGCTGCTATTAATAGACTACTCCCAAAACCGCCTTATCGCTTGTGGAAGCACCTAGCAAGGCATCTGTCAATTTCTGCGTCTGGATGATCTCTTTAAGCTTGGCGAACCTCAACACCGTAAGGAACACTACCTCTCGAGCGTCACCGAGTCTGGAACCATGTCTGGGGTCATCCTCTCAGAAGGCCACACCAGCAAACTTTTCATCGGAACGCCCATCGATGGAAAGTCTGAGTACTTCCCAACTCTTTCCAGCCGTAAGTTGATGACCAACGAAGAAGATGCTGACATGTTCAGCTTTGTCCACCAGGACGAGTTTGTCTCTTCCCAATTGAAGATTCCCTCAGATACCCTGTCAAAGTTTCCAGCATTTGACATCTACTACATATACAGCTTCAGCAGTGAACAGTTTGTCTACTACCTGACTTTGCAGTTGGATACCCAGCTTACTTCTCCTGATGCTAGCGGAGAACAGTTCTTCACCTCCAAGATCGTACGTCTCTGTATTGATGATCCGAGGTTCTACTCCTACGTGGAATTCCCTATCGGATGCACCAAGGATGGTGTGGAGTATCGTCTGATCCAAGATGCCTATTTGAGCAAACCTGGAAGGCAACTTGCAAACTCTCTGGGAGTGTCCGAGCAGGAGGACATTTTGTTTACGGTCTTCTCGCAAGGACAGAAGAACCGGGCCAAACCTCCTAAAGAGTCTGCACTTTGTCTGTTTACCCTAACAAGAATAAAGGAGAAGATTAAAGATAGGATTCAGTCGTGCTATAGAGGAGAGGGCAAGTTGTCCTTGCCCTGGCTACTCAACAAGGAGCTGCCATGCATCAACTCGGTAAGTCCACCCTCTCGTGGCAGGCCATTAAGAAACACTTCATGGCTACAGCGATTGATTTGTTGAGGTGGATGGATGGGTGTGCATGGTAATGTCCGCTGAAAGGGTTCAGCTTTCATTATCTGGGTGTAAATGGTGATTCTGAGTTTAAGTGTGACTATTTTAAATGAGACTAGGGTGGGACAACAGGGTACACTTCATATTTTTGAGGTCACTTCAGCATGAGTCATTCTACATGTTTATTCATTTATAGAAATAATACAGAAAATATCCAAAGAGTTAGGGGTTCTTCATGATGTAGTTTATTTCTGGTCTTGAATGTAGGGCTGCACTCATACATTTAGTTCTGGACTTTTGGAATTTATGGTAGAGCCTTAGATGCAAGAGTTTCAGCAAGAACTTTGTAAATATGACTTTACATCTGTTAGAGAACTACAACTGTTCCAGAATTTAGTTGTCTCAGCCAGGCACTCTTTCTGTCTCTCATCTTCTGTTTCTTTTGTGTCCTGTCTTTCTCTCTTGCTGTCTTTCTCTCAAGTGCCTCCATTATTCAGTCAGACAGGAACATCATTAGCAGAGTTGAGTAAATTTCATGAGTTACTCTCTTGCTCATGCTTTCTAATTCGTTTAGCGAGTCTTGATCCCATCTTCTCCGCAATCAGGGTCCTCTGGGACCAGGGCTTGCCTTTCGTCCTGTTTCGCTCACCCCCTTAATCTCTCTCTCCTCATTCATCTCTGTTCGTCTCACTCGCTCTTTCTTTCTCTGGGCTTTCAGTGGCAAAGAATGGCTTTCATTTAACCAGGCACTCAGAGATAAAGATGCCCATTTTTATTTTTCAGTTGCGTTCCAAATCGGTTTGATCTTTTTCTATCTCTTTTTATTCAGAGTCTGTCTGTAGAGCTTTGAGAGTGAAGTAATAGAGAATGAAAGTTGTTTTTGTGGAGTGAAAGAGAAATACAGAGTAAATTTGTAAAATGGCCGAATAAAGCAACCCCAGGAAACGTCAGACGTGTCAAAATCGAAATTAAGAAATTCAGACTTTGAAAAGGCATAGTTCACTCAAAAATGAGTTTATAATTTGTATTTAGCATAGTGAGAAAAATTACAGTGGTAGTCAAAAGTGCCCCAGAACTGTTTGATTTCCTTCATTCTTCAAAATATCTTCTTTTGTGTTCAACTGAATTTTACAAAATTTTTTTATCTACTATGGTAGTCAATGGTGGCCAAGAACTGTTTGGTTACAAGCATTCTTTCAGATAGCTTTCTCTGTGTTCATCAGAACAAAGAAATTTATACAGATTTGGAATAATTTGAGGGTGAGTAAATGATGGCGGATTTTTCATTTTTGGGTGAACTGTTCCTTTAAATTACCTTTTGAATGTTAATATATGATTTGCCGCTGGAGTCTCGTGGATCTCAAATGTGAGACGCCAAAAGTGAAATGTCAATAATCAAAATCGACATCAAGATACATCTGGAAAACCTAAAAAAGATCCACTAGAATGCATGTAGCCTTAAAAATGATACAGGTAAGCCTCAGCCCGCATACACTCAATGTGTAAAGACTTGTTTAGTGGCCTCTTGTTACAGACATGGGACAAAATGCCCCCTGAACGACAGCTCTGCACACCTGCCAGCACATAAACAAACTGGAATGTAAAGTTAGCTGTCATACAGTAGATGTATAGCGCTAGAGAATGTACTCGCCTGTTTAACGCTGACAGTTTTAAACTGTTTAACAGCGTTCTTTTCCAGTCAGACACTGCTGCTGCTGTGAATTTAAGGAAGTTTTTCTTAATAAGTGCACAAAAGACAATATCATGTGAATATAATATTACAAGTTGTAATAATAATGTGCTTTTAATTTGATCAGAGAGAGACTGCATATTTTATTATTAGCCCATAGGGATGAAGGGTTTTATTTCATAGCGGTTTCATTTCTTACTGAACTAATCTTTTTGTCCGGATGATTGTTGATGAATTGAGTTGTGGGTGTAGGTTTTGGTATATTAGCACTGAGCTACGACAGCTGTGAGTCAGAGATCAAATGCACCGTTAGTAAATCTCTCTCTCTCTGAAATCTGAATAAACACCTGTGTACCCATCTTAAGTGTGTGTATGGAATGTGCTGTAGCTTGAATTATTCACACTGATCAGATCAGGGGAATGCATGTATGTAATGCATTTAATGCTTTTCAAACATCTGTAGAATATAGATTATGAGCGTCTGTGTGGAATGTGGCGTGTTGTGCCCCTGCCCTGAGCAGTCTGTAGACACACACGCACGCACACACACACACACGTCTTTTGTTTTGCTGCTGTGTGTGTATGTCCTTCTGTAGCGTGTTTAGTCCTGCATTAGTTCTCACCTCAGCAGTAGTGTTAATGTGTGTGTGTTTGTGAGGGAGAAAATGTAATTACAGACGCATGTTGAGTGAATTCCGTGCTCATCTTCTCTTTGTGACCCATGAGATTTGACACAATATCTCTCCCTAGATCTCTCTCTTCATCTGTTGTCCTCTCACTCCGTCATGAATCCTGTTCAAGATAGCCGTAGGTCAGTGTTTTGTGTGTGTGGTGTATTCAGAGTTGTGCAGCTGTTTGTAGATGGTGTGTTGACTGAGGGCAGAAACTCTGGTGCAGTTTTGTGTTTATTCTGGCTGTCAACTGCCCACTTTGAGTCCTTGACATGGACTGAGGTAATTCAGATTCCACTGCCAAGCACCGTTTTAATGAAGGTAAATGGGGGAAATGAAAAGAAAATAGAAAAAACTGAGAGATATTTACACTTCTGCTGCCCAGAGCATTTTATGTTTTACATCTCTTTCTGTCTGCGTTTCTCTCTCTATTGATGTCTCTTTCTCACTGTCCCCCTCTCTCTCTCTGATGTTTGGCTCAGTTAAAGGTACAGTTCACCCAAAAATACAAATTCTGTCATCATTTACTCACCCTTGAGTTGTTCCATATTTGGAAGAATGCTTGTAACCAAACAGTTCTTGGCCAGCATTGACTACTATAGTAGGAAAAATGACAATGGTAGTCAAAAGTGCCCTAGAACGGTTTGCTTTCATACATTCTTCAAAATATATTCTGTTGTGTTCAACAGAACAAGACATTTTATACTGCAATTTTACCTACTATGGTAGTCAATGGTGGCCAAGAACTTTTTTGTTAGAAGGATTCTTCCAAATATCTTTCCGTGTGGTCATCAGAACAAAGAAATTTATACCGATTTGGAACAACTTGAGGGTGAGTAAATGAAGACAGAATTTTCATTTTTGGGTGAACTGTTCCTTCAAGTAAAGGATCATTTGTATAGTGAATTGATGTCCAGCTTGACTTTTTCTGTTTTTAAAAAAACATGCTGAAAAAATGTTATATTGACTAAAACAATAAAATGAAAATGAACGTTCATTTATTTAAAATGTTTAGTCAGATTTTTAAAGGTCCAGTGTGTAAAAAAGAAATCCAATATAATATACATAGCTATGCCTTCAGAGGTGTATAAAGAAGAGCTTACACAATGAAGCGTTATGTTTTTATTACCTTAGAATGTAGGGATGTAACGGTATCAACATTTCACGATACGATAGTACCTCGATATGAAGACTAGAATACGGTATTTATTGAATTTTGTGCAGGAAAAAAAACAAAAACAAATGAAGACTTGGAAAAATGTGACATAAGTGTTTAATAAACAATGACTGCACAAAAGATCTCAAAGATCATTTATTATTTTTAGATTAGGTAATTTTAAAGTGCAAAGAACAGTAAAGTCAGTAAGAAACAGGAACTAACATAATAACATAAAAATTAATAACATAAAATTTTGAGAACATGAAACATGTTGTTTGTCAACTTTTAACAACTCACAAACAGTCAGTTACTCACCTCATTCACTGCTTCACTCACTGCTATATATTTTTTTGCTCCTCGTATCTTCATGAAACTTTTAAGGGTGATGATATAACAAATGGCTCTTCATATTAACGTTAGTCATATTCCCCGAATTGTACTTCACCGCAGTCTGGCAGTGTCTGCATATTGTGTTTTGTCTATCCATCACCTTTTCTCGTTTCTTGTCACGGGAAAACCGAAATGCTTCCACACATCCGATTTATAATTCGCTTTAGCTTCAACAATTTGTAAATCCGTTTCTATGCCACTAGTGGCATCCGCCATTTTCGCTCAACTTGATCTGTAGCAGCGGCAGCAGCAGCAGAGCACAGAGGGTGATGGGCACGCATGGGTTGATGGGAATTGTAGTTCCCGCTACCCTCAACTCGCTCCATTCGGCTGAAAAAACGACACTTTGCCTGGACGATCTATCGTCATGCGACCACGATAATATCGACAAGATTTGCTATCTCGATACTTCGATATTTACAATACCGTTACATCCCTATTAGAATGAGCTATTTCTATCTACATACACTGCGGGTCTTGTAGTGTTTCGAAAGGGAGGGGCAGGGTTGGAGTGAGCAGTTGGTTGCAATTCGCAACCTTGCCGCTAGATTTGGACCTTTACATATATTTTGTAAAACAATGTCATGTAGCATTACAGTATTATTAATGTAATTATTAGTTACAAATTAAAAGCAACCAAATATCCGTTTTTTTAATTGACATATTCTTGTAAATATTACTTAACATTAATACTTAAATGATTCATTTACTTGCATTACACGTAGTTAAACGATAGTTAAAACTGAACAATATCATTATTCTTACTTAGACTGTCGTTGCGCCAAGTTGGTCTTCTGCAGGTATTGTAGAATATTTATTTTCAGTTATTGGTATTTTTGTCCTTTACTTCTTCTGGGAAGTACGGGTAACTTGTATTCCAAGTATTTGCCAAAATGTGTGAACTGTTTCCCACTCCCGCTTTCTTGTCCTCAAATCACCTTTCCAGGGTTTCCTGCAATACTGTGACCCTGTGTTTCCGTTCTTGCAGGCATGTAGTAAATAAAATTTCTGTTGTTTGTTCCTAAGTGTGTAAGACTTCCGCTGTTATTGTTGTAGGAAAACCCACCCTGGCAGCCCATCTGACCCAAGCGTTGACCTTTGAGGTGGAGTCACTCTTTGTAACTCTCGCCGTGTTGTTCTCTTTCAGCCTCTTCAGATCGATGATCATTTCTGCGGGCAGGATTTTAATCAGCCTCTAGGGGGCACCAGCACTATCGAGGGAATCCCGCTCTATATTGACAAAGATGATGGAATGACTTCAGTGGCTGCGTATGATTACCGTGGCAACACTGTGGTGTTTGTGGGAACGCGCAATGGCAGGATGAAGAAGGTAAGAGACGCACATCTCTTTAATTGTTTTTTTTATGTGGGTTGCAAATTGTGTTGAAATTCTTTTATTTGTATTTGGTAAGTTAACAAAAAATTTATTGTCGTTCCAATTTAAAATTTGAAGCCATTTTATATAAAATCTGTGTGGATTTCTGGTGTAATTCTTAAGAGTAAGAATTGCAAATCATTGCAACCAACGGCTCAGTCCACTGCTCGCCCCTCCCTTTCAAAGCACTACGGTGGCTGACACAGGACAAAGATGTCGTCACGTTTTCACTTCTTTGCCGAAAGAGATAACATATTCACGAAACATGCTCTGTAGAGCAGTTTGTCCATTTAGGGCTACTGTAGAAAGAACATGGTGAATTCCATGCAAGGGAACCAGCAGTGTATGTAGATAGAAATAGCGCATTCTAAATAATAAAAACATAATGCTTCATTATGTAAGGTCTTTTTACACCTGTAAACACAGTTATATATATCATATTGCATTTCTGTCAATAGATCCTCCTTAATCTCACACATTGCACCTTTAACTATTTAAAAATGTAAAAAATGTGGATGCAGTAGGACAGAACAACGTAAGTACGGTACGCATAGTATGTTAAAAGACGTGATACAGCCAGCTTTCTCTTTCAAAGCTACTACAGATGTTTGGAGATGAAGGAATTTTATTATCGTGTTGTGCTTTCGTACCATTCGCTCTTCTGCATTAACAATGTTAACAGTGTTACTAGCTCAGCCGGTAGAGCATTATGTTGGCTACACATAGGTCATGGGTTCAAGCCCCAAGGAACAAGCCTACAACATGTAACTTTAATGCACTTCAAGTCGCTTTTGATAAAAAGCATCTGCCAAATGCATAAATGTAATAATGGGAAATATTACCCAGCTACTTATCTTTAGTGGTATTTCACAAATTCAGTTAAATTTGATTTGGTTATCCAGGTATTGGACACAAAGTGACAAAGAACTGCTATGTGTGTAATGCATATTGAATTTCTGTCGAATCCAGTAAGGGTGATGTGATGTGTATCAGTGTAAACAGGTTTCCTTTGAGACCTTTGTGAACGTTCTTTGTGAATATTGGGCATTCAGAAGTGCTCGTTTAATGTATATGAAATATTCAGTGGTTGACAGCGATGACCATGGCAGTGTTGTATTGTCATACCTGTAGTGTTTGTTATTTTTAATTTTCTCTGTAAAAAATGTCAGCTGATTAGATAAATGTCTCTGTTTATCAGACCTGTTATATCAAAAATAACTGTTATTAGCTGTAATATATTTTGTAGCATACATATCTCATACTGTTACACCCCCCCTGCTGTGAATATTTGTGTGGACAAAACATCAAGCATTGTGAATCAGAAGACCCTTCAAATGATGTCAAATGTTAAAGGATGTTGGGCAAAGCGGCTCTTTTTGCTGTTTTGACTGTAGGTGTGAATTGTGAAGTCTGCAGCAGGTGGGTGTTATCAACGCCTCACACGGGTGTGTGCGAATCTCGCAGGAGCAGAAGGAGTTACTGGGGCGTCACATGATGGGTTCAGTGAGACGTGAAATAGAGGACAGACTCTGTCCATCCCTGAGAGAGAGAGAGAGTGAGAGAGAAAATCTGAATGAAATATCCAGCCGCTCTCCATTATGTGTATGAAAGTGTCACAGTTCTGTCACTCACAGCTGTGGTTTTATGAAATAACATCTCTAGAGTGCGTCTTGAAGGGTGATTCCACTAACACACTCGTGTATAGTATACTTGAGGTCCTTTGTCAGGAGAGAGAGAGCGTGGAGGACTGAATGGTACAGAAATAGTCTGTGCATGTTTGTTTCTGTTAGTAAATGAATTCTGGGACACCGGTGCTGGCCACCAGTGTTGTTTGGATCCGCTGGCCCGGGTGACCCCAGAGTAATCCTCCTGATCTGGAGCGTCTCGGCACATCTAGAAACCAAAGCCCTTGTCTTGAGCTCGCCCCACCTGGGCTCACCGCGCTAGACGAGTCAGTCTGGTCAAATCAACAACAGATGGATAAGCCAACTAGGCCGAACACACACACTGCAGTGTGAGCTCTGTGACAGCACTTCTCTATCTCTTTGTAATAATGTTGTTATTTTTGGTTTGTCCCAAGCGTTGCATCTGAAGCTGTCCATAATTACACAAGATTTCTCGGTGAAGTTCAGCTTTAGCTAGCATCGAGTGTCAATGACGTGTGTGTGAGATATTCATGATGCTCATTTATGACACAATTTAAAGTGATAGTTCACCGAAAAATGACAATTCTGTCATCATTTACTCACTCTCTTGTCATTTCAAATTTGTATGACTTTCTTTCGCAGAACACAAAAGAAGATATTTTGAAGAATGTTGTGAAACCATACAGCGATGGTACCCATTGAGTTGCACTGGTTTTGTGTCCATATACAATAGAAGTGAATGGGTACCGTCACTGTTTGGTGACCAACATTCTTGAAATGATCTTCTTTTGTGTTCTACAGAAGAAAGAAAGTCATACAGGTTTGAAATGACAAGAGGGTGAGTAAATGATGACAGAATTTTTGTTTTGGGGTGAATTATCCCTTTAAAACTCTGACCTCATCCGCAGGTCCTTCCACTCCCTGTACATTAGGGCTGTGTATTGGCAAGTGCCTCCCGATACGATACATATCACGGTACAATATATTGCTATGTATTTCGATACGATACACATTTGCGATATATTGCAATACTTTAAATAAAAAATGTAAAAAGTAAAGCTAGAAATACAACATGCTGTGCACCACCGGGGGTTTTCTGTGAGGATAATTGTAAAAACATCCCTTGCCTCTGCAGAGTGGCCATGATGTGCGATGCATGGACCTTTAGATCAGAGGTTTGGGTTCTCAAACTGTGGATTGCGCCCCTCAAGTGGGTAGCACAGGGGAATAAGGTGATCGATAGTAGAGGTATCACTATCGATACACTATCGAAAAATTTTTTTTACTATAGTTACATGTATCGATATTTTTGCACAGCCCTACTGTACATGTGGCAGAATTGACAATAAAGCAGACTTTGACTTTGACTTTGAAAAAGCTGAACCAATAACTACATTTTTTTATACAAGCTATAACCATTATATGCTCCATAAAACGAGAATAATCGAGAAAACAATTGGTTATTTAGTTTTGGAGAGAATATTTGCAATCGATTAAAAGTGGATTGTTTTATCTGTTGATTTGGCCTTTCATGCTCTGTTTAACCTCCTGTAACCTTTGGAATGAACTACTAACCCACTGACCTGCTCTACTGAAGTCTCTTTCGCTCTCTCTCTCTCTCTCTCTCTCTTTGTGCTTTATAAGTGTGCTTTATTGGCATGTCTGTAAATTTGTGTCACCAAAGCATTTGCAACTAGGCTGTGTACCATTAGGGCAAATAAAGTGTTGATGCTTGCTACGCAAGGCACAAACCACAAAAGTAATAGTAGTAATAGTCATTTTTAGTTTTTAACAAACCCCACCATTGAAAACAAAAGTATGAATTGATGTAAATCTTAACCTACATCCCTGTTTTTCCTGTATATTCTCAAACACATACAGATGAATTGTGTATTATTTACTCTCTAACAGACCTTCGAGTGTTGGCTGGGATTTGAACTGCACAGGTTACACACACACACACACACACACACACACACACACGTTCGCATAGCTGCGCTGCTGGCTGTTTCATGTGTTATGCCGAGTTCTACATGTCTGTAATTAGTGTCTCAGCGTGAGATCTGGCTGAGAACATACAGTACATGATCACACACAGTCACTATCAGCCTCATTCTGCTGTGAGTTTGTCTGAATGATTGATTATTAATCATCAGATAATTGCTTGACATTGTTAAATAACACTGGTAACTCATGTGGTATAATATCTGCTCACCTGTGTGTTTTCTCAGGGCGTTTTTTTGGTTTTGAATGCACTCATTATCAGATACCCCATTGCAAACAGACAGTATGTGGATTTATACCTGATACAAGGTGATTTACATATTTGACAACCGGTAAATATTGACAAGCATGAATTATTTGTACAGATCTCCAGCCAATCAGATCAAAGCTTGCAGTTTGGTAAAATCACATGCTGTTTTTGTGAGGTATGTGCATGTGTGTGAGGTCCCCGTTCGTCTGACTGATGTTGGGAGAGCGGTTTAAAGCGGATTATGTTTTGTTCTCCAACAGACGTTGGGTTTGTTGTGCTCCTCAGATTATGTTTGTACTTTGTAATGGAAGCTTTGAATTCAATTACTGAACATCTGAATCAAAGGAGCTTTAGGATGTTCTGCTACTGTGAGCTGAAGAACTTGTGCAGAAGAATGTTTATGCACTTGCAACCCATATTGCTTCTATAATGTGACATTTTTGAGGCAACAGCGTCTTATGTGAACACACAAACTAGCATGCACAATATTTTGCATGCAAACATGTTTTTGTTGCTTTGTTTTGTGTCTGTCTATGTGCGCGTGTGTGTGTGTGGACATGTTTTTTATCCCGGTGGGGACCTAAACCTGAATGCACACCAACACATGGGGACTCGTGTCACCGTGGGGACCAAAATTGAAGTCCCCATGGGCAAAAAAGATTATAAATTGTACAGAACAATATTTTTTTAAATCTAAAAATGCAAAAAGTTTTCTGTGTTCTTCAGGTTTAGGGGTAGAGGTAGGGTTAGGGGATAAAATATACAGTTTGTACAGTATAAAAAACATTACGCCTATGGGCTGTCCCCACAGAGATAGTAAACCAGACATGTGTGTGTGTGTGTGTGTGTGTGTGTGTGTGTGTGTGTGTGTGTGTGTGTGTGTGTGTGTGTGTGTGTAAATGTGTGTTAGTTTTAATTGTGTGCGACCGTCACATGGCGATCATATGCTACTTGGATACTCCTGTTAGAATGTTCCCACGGTGAACATGACACATGACTCACACACACACACACACGCACACACGCACACACACACACACACACACTCATGCCTTAGGACCATCTCACAAAGAACGCTGTGTTTCTGTGTTTACACACACACACATGCTCCAACACGAGGACAAGCACAAAGATGAATCTGTGTGTGCTTTATGCAGCGTCAAGATGAGTTTTAAACACACACTCTTTCCTCTTTGACCTTTAAACCGTTCAGTTCTTCAGTCTGTGGTCAGTTATGAAGACTGAACGCTTGTCATCCCTCTGTGTGTGTGTGTGTGTGTATTGAAAAATGCATGATTCTAGAGCTTTTAACACACGCGCACCCCCCCCCAACCCCCCCCCCACACACACACAAGAATTTCAACTGTACTGATGTTTGTGTGAGAGCTACAAAAGTGCCTGGACAGCAGCTTTGTGCCTCTGTTAATTAGCTCTATATGTGCGTGCATGCGTGCATGTGTGTGTTGTGGGTGTTTAGAGGGGAAATCCTGCAGCATCAAAGCATGTACTGCATTATTAGACCCTCACCAGCTTGTGTTTGTGGTTTACTCTGTGTGTGTGCACGAGAGTCTCTTGGGGCAGATCATGCTGCAGTTGTATTTAATTCTGAAACACACACACATTAGTGTGACCTAACCTGAGAACTAGACACAACTACACAATTCACTACAACTTTCTCATTAATGTACTTCAACGCTTAACTTTAGATGAAGAAAAGTATATAAATACACACTTATTACACTATAGGTATTCACGGTACTATAAACATATCTTACGATACTATACCAGCTGAAGTATCACGATACCGAGTAGTATTACGGTGCTGTGCTATGTTCATTATGGAAATCTATAAAATAAACCAAATTTCCTTACTACACAGATATGAATGAAACATTTTGATTTACTATTATAAATTGTATTATACTACTATAATATTTTGTAGTATTACCTATAGTAATTGGATAAATTGTAGCAAAAACTGTAGTATACTTCAATATTTACTATGTTAATTCTCAAAAGCACGGATGTCTGGGAAGTTGAGTAGGGTTGGGAATCGTTTGAATTTTATCCAATCCGATTCTGCTTATCNACTATACCAGCTGAAGTATCACGATACCGAGTAGTATTACGGTGCTGTGCTATGTTCATTATGGAAATCTATAAAATAAACCAAATTTCCTTACTACACAGATATGAATGAAACATTTTGATTTACTATTATAAATTGTATTATACTACTATAATATTTTGTAGTATTACCTATAGTAATTGGATAAATTGTAGCAAAAACTGTAGTATACTTCAATATTTACTATGTTAATTCTCAAAAGCACGGATGTCTGGGAAGTTGAGTAGGGTTGGGAATCGTTTGAATTTTATCCAATCCGATTCTGCTTATCAATTTCAATTCTTATCGATTCCCAGTTTAGATTCCACAGTTGAAGTAAAACATTTAGATATCAACCTATATGGTCGTTTAGCCTGCTTATTGACTTGTTTGCGAACAATATCTATATTTATGTGCACCGTTTTGTGTATATATACACATAGAACCATGATTTTTCTGATTTATTACAATTTGTATTACCATAGTTGAACTACATCATGGTTAAACTGTTGTAACTATAATGAAACTATGATTAATTTGTGGTTCCTGTGCTTTACTGCAAATACTATAGTTAGTTAAAAATATCGTTAATTTTCATATGGGCTTTTATTGAGATATCAGCAGATCACGCAATGCGTTTACTTTTCTGAAAATACGCAGACAGGAATTGATAAGAGCAATTCAAATTTTAATCTGAAGTATCCGATTCCTACTCCTTTCGTTTCCGATCCGATTCCTAGCCTTTCGATTCCGGTTCCAAATTGGAATTGATTTTCGATTCCCAACCCTAAAGTTGAGTAAAGTTTACTGTAGTAAATACTAAAGTGCACTAGAATTATTTTTACATGGGAACTTAACTGAAATGTGCGAAACATTTTATTTATACTGGATAATGTTAGGCTTACTTTAAATGTGAAATTAAAACGGCCAGTTGGTGGTGGCAATTTTTTACTGAGTCAGTGAATCATTCAACCAATTCGTTCAAGGCGACTGATTTATTCAAGAACGAAGCAAGTGTCTTGATGAATGACTGAGAATCATTATCTCGTCCGAGTCATTCAAAACACGGATTGATTTAGGAGACAGACACCACGAAAAAACAGATGGAAGTGTTCAAATGAACGTTAATGTGCATATGTAACATTACTTATGGTACTACGATACTACCGTTTAAAAAAAATAACGGCATTGTGGGTATTTCGATGCTTTAGTTTTCAATGTTTGGTTTACATTAGCACATTGGTTTACATTATTTAATAATTCTGAAACTGTGTCGGGTCATCGCTCGATTTTCCAGAATTAAATCCGCTTATTGTTTGGAATTACTGAGCTAATGCAATATAAATAGGCAGGTTTGTTATCAGCTACTGTATTACTGCAGTCTCAGCTATCTTACAGTTAAATGAATCGACTTAAATCATAATGAATGTGTCTTATGTTTCAGGGTTAACACTGATTAAATATTAATGCTGAAGTATGCGTGTTACCAAGACTCAAACGAATCAATATATGGATCAGAGGTCTGAACCACAGTCCGATTACAACACAGACGCTATATTTTTCAATGACGTCTGTGCTGTAATATTCATGAAGAGACACAAGAGACCGTTCATGTAGGCTTGTTTACTCAAAGGACAGTAACCGTAACGTAAATGCAATGGATTTGCACATTTACAATTTAAAATGGCAGCGTACAGCTTAGAATAAAAAAACATTATTGTTTGTTGATGTTGACGCTAATATAGTTTACGTTATTGCTATTTTTATAGTTATCGTTCTTGGTGTGAACGGGCCTTTACAGTAGCGTTACTTAGGTTAAAGAGTCAGTTTGCATGGCGTTATGCTTTTATTGAAGTCACAATGAAATTACAACTAACAATTCTTACTTTATGGAATATTGCATTGTGTATTACAAATTATTGATCCTTTCAGGTCAATTTTTTTTATCTTTAATCAGAAACATAAACCTTCTCTAATCTTTGCATGACGTAGCATAAACCAGAGCCATTGAGAGAGAGAGTTCTGCCAACTCCGTTGACTCCAATGGAACAGTTTTTTCACAGTAATGGATGCTCTCAATAGTTCCCGGAAGTTACGCATGGAACTGCAACTAAACAGACCAACTGAGGTAAACTTCGAAACCATTTAAAGACGAAAGCCATTTAATGAATAAAAAATGAAAGAAATAAAGCATTTAAAGAGAAAACATAACTTCCTGGAACTATCTGAAGGCTCCATGAATCACGTGACGCTCCAGCGTTTTGGACTTCCGTTGGCAGAACTCTCTCTTTCAATGGCTCTGGCTATATTAATTGTCCAATGCCCAGGATTCCAACTTTCAACGATCCAATCAATTCTCAAAGGACGAAATCAAGTCCCGCCCTACATTTTCTTCTCATTTCAGAAGCTGTTTCACATGAAAAAAAAACACATTTGCAACTTCTGTTTCATGCTGACTTCAAAGTTAACAACATTGAGATAAACCATATACGTTTATTAATTTACAGTTAGATTTTGATCCACATTTTGCCTCGATTCAGTTATTGACTGTATCAGCGTGAGTGGGTGGTTGACAGGCAGTAGCTATTACACATGACTACACATGACTTCATTATAGAATTCAATTTTATATATTTTTCCACCAAGCGAGATTTTAGGTGCGATTGAAAATGTTTCGAACACTCAGGATGTTGGATTCCTCTCGTGGCTGAAGTGTCCTCATGTACTGCGTGGAGTATGTGACACACTCTTGTCTGAGCAGTACATCATGTGGAGGACTGTGTAAGCACTCTTAACATGTTCAAACGCTGTGTGTCGGCCTCATTCTTCTTCTCTGATTATAGAGGGTCTCTCTCCGCTGGGTACGGATGCGCTCTAAACACCGAATAGGAGCACGTTTGTGTCAGTCGCTGAATGTTAAATCTATAGTTTTCATTAGAGCTCGGTGGGCTATACTGACAGGGTGGTGACCGTGGCCCGGCAGAGCCCTCCGACAAAGACCGAACTTCCATGTGATGCTCACGACCTTCCGAGAGCGAATGCAGTTGGGGAAAAAGAGAACAAAAATGAATATTTCCAGTGGATCAAGACTTCACTTTAGTTTCCTCGTAATATCTATTCACTCTTATCTAAACAGAACCTGCTTTTATCCAATATACTGTACTATACTACTGTACTGTATGTGGGTGCATATATGTGTGACGGGTACCTCTTACACGCACACTTGACCTTCTGTCATAATTACTTTGTCAGTGCTGTGTTTGTGTTGTGTAGTGCTGATCACCGTTCAATGCGAGTATAACTGCAGATGGAGCCGTTCTGTGTGTGTGTGTGTGTGTCGGGTGAATGGATTTTCAATTGCTCCGCACTTAGCAGAAAAAGGCTTGTAATGGCTTGTGGCCTCTCCATCAGGCGAGGTCAGATCCTTCAGAGGCGGGCTGCAGCGCCACACGTCACGCACAATGCGTGTGTGTGTAACTAATGCAATCGCTAGCATGTTTTCCAGTTATGATGCATGAAGTTCAGTAGAGCATGTGAAAAGAGTGGAGCAGAATGTAATGTGATGGTTTGTGGGATTTATTGTGAGTTTTCAGCAGGTATTTTAGTTTGTTTCATGTGCACAGAACATCACGCTATATACTTCAGAAAGGGGAGTAGCATGCTAATGTTGAATGCTCATATTATTTGGTGTCTGGACACTGGTAATAAATGTCTTGAAGCAAACCTGTAGGTGTGTGAGAGGAAACGGTTAATATTTTGAGGTTATTTGACCAAAAACAAGCATGTCTGAGCTATTCAAATATGTGGCCACACACTGACAACTTTAAATCTCTCTGGTTCTTGTGTCTCCTGAGGGAATATATAACAACTACCCATAGGCGTAATTTGCAAAACAAAGTTACGCCACTGCAACTACCACACACAAAAACTAACAAGACAGAACATGTTACTGAGATTTCGAACTTGCAGATTTAGCCTACTATATAGTACTGAAGACTAATTTTGGCACACTCAGAAGGGATAAACCTTGTCTTTTTTCTTCGGTTTATGGTTTTTTTAGCGAGGCATGCAGCAGTGCTAATGTTTGAGCGGAAGAGTTTCTCTCAGTGGAACAATGAGAATGATTGAGTTAGAATCAGCATGGAGCATTTGGAACGTCACGGGATGCGAAACATCAAAAACCCACTTAAAGCTCAAAATGACACCTTAAGGACATGCAGACACAATGCACGCATGTGTGTGCGTGTGCATTGCTTAAACAAATTAGTCTCTCTCTCTTTATTTCTTTCTCTGGCTCTCTCTCGCCCTCCTCTCTCTGTATTGTTTCTATATAATTCAGTGAGACAGGTAGTCAAATTGCCTGTTCCAAGTGGGTAGAGATTGAGGGGTATACATCTGCTGCTGCTGTGAACATACACATCCTATGGGGGACCTGTCAGATCTAATTTAAAGAAATAGTCGTAATTCTGTCATTAGATTTTGTAACCCTCATGTTATTAGAAACACAACAGGATATGAATTATGTTAATTTGGTTATGATAAAATGTCGTTCAGGAGTCTTCACGCCCAGATGTTTTATGCATACGACTGTGTGAATCATACATTTTTGGGACTATAGGGATGTTAACATTAAATTGACGATTGCTTAATCTGTCATTAAGCTTATTGATTGTTAGTTTAAACTTACACTATGGCTGTCAAAATGATTAATCGCGATGTTTTTATGTAATATATGTGTGTGTGCCATAGATATTTATATATAAATTCACACACATACATGTGTATACTGTATATAACAAATGTTTACAGAAATATGAATAAATGTATAGTTAAATGCACAAATTTGTAACAAATGTTTACAGAAATATAAATACATTTATTTCAAATATAATTGATTTTATGTTTAGGGCTGTCAAACGATTAATCACATCCAGAATATACGTTTGTGTTACATAATTCTGTGCATATTAATTTAGTATTTGTAATCACATACACATACATGTATACAATTTAGGAAATATTTACATGTATTTATTTATATTTACCAATAATATAAATGACATATAAATGTTTATTAATTAATTTTTTTTGAAAATTTCTTAAATATATGCATGTACGTGTATGCTTTTATAAATACAAAATTAATATGCAAAGTACACAGACATATATTCTGTAAACACAACTTTTATTGTGGATGCGATTAATCCCGATTAATCGGGATTAATTAAGTATAAATACATTATTAGACAATTCTTAAATATAAACAGGTATGCTTAAGCATTTGTATATACATATAAATATATACCGCACAGATATGTTATATAAACAGAACTTTTACTTTGGAATTGATTTCTCGTGATTAATCGATTTGACAACCCTAACTAAAACCTAAGTGCGTTCAGTAGTCATGCAAGCAATGTTGAAAAAACTGCATATAAGCTCATCAGACGCTAATGTACAAAAGAGCTTGCAAGCTGTGTGTATTTTATGTCAGTATCTGGACATGAATTTGATATTTAAAGTTCTTGTGATTTTGTGGTATTAACGATTAATTATAGGACTGACAAACGATTAATCGCATCCAGAATAAAAGTTTGTGTTTACATAATATATGTTTGTGTACTGTGCATATGTATTTTGTATTTAACAAACATACACATACATGCATATATTTAAGAAATATAAAAATGAATAAACATTTATATATAATTAAAATTATTGCTAAATAAAAATTAATATATGTAAATATTTTCTAAATATTAATACATGTATGTGTACTGTATATAAATACAAAATAAATATGCACGGTACACAGAAATATATTATGCAAACAATTTTTTTTCTGTATGTGATTAATCGTTTGACAGCCCTTATTAATTCAAAGATACTTTTTGTCATTATCGATCTGATCATTAATATTCTTTACTATTCTCATCCTTATTGGGGGCTTGACAGTATGTAGCACTGTCTCTTCATTGTATGTAAATGAGGAGCATCTTCATTTACACTCTCTTCTGAACATCTTTGTTTCAACAGCAAAAGTCATACTGAAACAACATGAGGGAATGATGACAGAATATTCATGTTTGGCTTAACTATTCTGTTTAATCTTCCGTGTGTGTACGAGTGCGCGCTAATGCCAAAAATAAGCATGTCTCATTTAGGCTGTTAATTAGCTAATAGACACTGTTGCCAGGAGACGGATGCGTTATTTAAACTGTATGAATCTCTTGAGGACACAAACTAACACGAGCTTTGTGTGTGTGTGTTTATCCTGTGTTTCTAGATGATCTGATGTATGATGGTCTATATAGCGCATGTTGATGGCTGATTTGCAGATGCTCAAAATATACGAGCTATTCATCCGTCACAGGTGTCACTTCTAACCGTGTACATTAGAAAGTTGTGTCAGTGATGTTTGCATGTGCGCACGTGTGTGCTGGTGGCGTCTCTGCATTCATCAGTAATTGCCAGATCACTCATTCTGGCCGTGCTTCTGCAGTGTAATTGTTGCAGATGTAGGCTGGTGATCAATCACCGATCGCGTGTATTAACTGAGATATCCTGCCGCACTCCAGCTAATCATTTTGATTGATCTGTTCATCGGCCGTGTTCTGCAGAGATCAGCAATGCTGTCCGACACACAACCACTTAACACTTCAGGAGAGATTACCATGGCAACCTGTTGGATTAGATGCTCCTTCTACACGTGCACACAATTTACCCATAATACAAGCAAAACACGTTCCATAGATCAGTGGTTCTCAAAATTTTTTGTTGTAAGGCCCCCTTTGTGTAGAGTGCATTGCTTTGCGGCCCCCCAAATAAAGACTTATAATCTTAAACTTAAAATTTTAATGAAACCAAGAAAATATTCAGTTAAACAATGCTAAAACATCAATTCTTTTGGATGGTGGTGTTGTTTTTCTGATGTTTGATTGCACAAAATGTATGATAAATATCTATATTTCTAAAATGCCACAAAATCTGTGGCCCCCCTGGAACCATCTTGGGGCCCCCCAGGAGGCCACGGCCCCCAGTTTGAGAACCACTGCCCTAGATGCACACATACACCGTCAAATCAAATGTGTGTGTGTATACACGTCATATTGCTTCATAATTTGCTGGTAGTGGCATTTAGATAACTGAAAGATAATAACATGATGCTCTAGTAAGCATGAAAACACACATCACTCACAAATAATGTCTTCCGTTTGCATTTATAATAAACTTTTCTTGCAATGATAATTTTCATTTAAATTAATTTTAGCTCACTGGGGTTTTAGTTCATAGCAAGTGTATTCACACAACTGAAAGAATGCTCACTTTTTACCTTTCATTTACTTTCATTTATTTACTCTTATCAGACCTCTTTTAATACTTTAAGGTTGCTTTTAGGATAGCCTGCCAACAAAACTTTTTTTGTAGTACATTTTTAAGTTGTGATTTGATAAATGCAGCAGTGAGCACATTTGACTTATTTATTTACTTTGAACATATTTCATTTATTGAAATGTTGTTTAAATCCTGTATGACTCCAAGAACTTCCTACACACACACACACACACACACACACACAGCTTATGACACAAGCCAATCGATACACACTTCACATTTAATTGGAAGCGTTTGTGTTGCGTTGCGGGCTGCTCGCGTGAACTGTCTCACTTTAACTGTCTTTCTACTGGATTCCATTTCACCACAAACATACATACACTGCCTCCAGGGGTTGATGCCCTCTGTGTTACCGTGGAAACAGGCCAGACCGCAGCTGCGGCATCTGTTTCCCACCTGGTTGCCTGGCGACCACCCAGCTGTCAGCACGCTGCTGCCACATGCCACAGCTGAGTGTGTGTGTGTTCTGGTACCCTGTTGCACTTCTGGTACAATGTCACTGTATCTTCCTAACATCCATGACTTGGGTGATTCTTGGAAATTTTGTCTTCAAACCCTTAAGTCACCGTCTGTCTCTTCCTGTTGTAACTGTGTGTGTGTGAGAATCTTTTTATAATACAGTATTTCCACCTTGCATATTGAACACCAAATACTAGTTAATGAATGCTACTAAATGTTTCAGATGATGTTGCTCTTTAAATCTAATGATGTGCACAAGTTTCTGATATAAAATCTAGTGTGTGTGTAATGGTAGGGCTGGATTCTCCGGCGTAGATTTTTGAATAGATTCTTGTGGGTGGGTGGGCACTGCAGTATTATCAGCGGACAGGAAGTGGAATATCTGGTTGTATAATTATTTCTGGATTCCTTAAACAGTGATTTTCGGCATCAGTGGTTTGGTAATCGTCCGTTATTCCCCGATGAGAAGCAGTTCTCTGCCGCTGACAGATTAAAGATTACACATGCTTATCGTACAGAAGGAGGATGTACTTGAAATGTCTGTTGGTTTTATATAATAACAGTGCGCATGAAGGAAATACAAGTATTGTATAAATAATTTTTACATTTGGGGATGTCTATAAATGTTTCATCAGATTTAACTCACTTCTGGAGACAATTCTGTAAACACACACCCACACACTTCCTGTGTTTATTTATGTCTCCAGTGGTGTGGGTGTGTCATCTATTGTGTTCTGAAGTGTGTGTGTGTGTGTGTGTGTGTGTGTGTGTGTTCTTGCAGTGGACAGTTTGAGTCTTTTTGTGTGTTTATGTGTGCTTTCATTTGTGTCTGCTTAATTTATGAGTGTTTAAATTCCTTCAGTACATTTGTACTGTGCTGACAGGAAACACAATAGATTATATTTGACAAATGAAGACAGGAGATTGGCAAATAAGTGACAGGAGATGTAGTGACACAGCCTGCACATTTAAAGCATGTCTCTGTGTTTCTCACAGTTTTATTTTTCATACAGTGTAGTCCTGAGCTGCGTTCCCATTCATAGGGTTCCTACGCAGTGTTCAATGCTCCCTACTCCCTGAGCACGGGATATCCGATGAAGTGGACTTCGCTGACAATAATCGCTCATTTGGAATGCCCTGCAACATCATCAAGGAAAGGCAACTGCAGGGTTGCACAGATTATAGTAACAAAATAAATATTGTAATGTACTTTAAATTTTAAATAAAAATACATCATGTATCTAATCGATATATTCATAACGTTTGTTTTTAAGTTTGTATTTCTTTGACTGCTGCAGCTTTGACTATTAATATTTGAAGCTCTACTGTAACTGTCAGGCAAAATGAAAATACATTTTAATTTGGTCATCTGTGTGAAGATGTGTCGTGTCGGTCTCATCTCGTGAGCGTTTTTCCCATGTGCAGCGGTAAACATTCCTGAGGTAATTTAAATAATGCAAAATAGTGACAGCTGCTTCTCACCCCTTTTACATTAGTTTGTATAATAACAGCAATACTCATACGCATATGTAAACTCTATTTTAATTGCAGAATAAAACATAAATACAAATATAAATGCATTCATCTCCAGTGTGATGGTATAATAACAATGCTTCAAAACGTGATCTAACTGCTAAACAACGTGAAGCAAACCATAGTATTTAATATAATTTAAAATCATTAAAAACGTTCACAATGTACAACACGCATACTCGTCCATTGCTTTTGATGACTCGTGACGCGATGCGCAATGGCAGTTGGGTGATTTTCCCTCTCCACTTCTGGCGAAGTGGTGTATCGATGTTCCCTTATTCCCTACGCCAGCCCTTCCAGATCAACATGTTCCCTCCTTTCAGATTGGAATCTCACTTAAGATGGCGGAATACCCTGTGAAGTCCACTTCGCAGTCCACTTACGGTGAAATGGAACGCAGTTCTGGTGTCATGAAAAATTCTGCCCCTCATGTAAATTGTGTCCCCGTAGGACCCCACCTGGTACCTAGTTGTAATGCCTGACCACAAAGTTGTTATCGTAATATCTTGTTGTATGGCTAATATAAGCTATAAGCTAAACTAGCGCCAGCTAGTTCGTACGTAAGCCTCATCTATATACTAGTATATGAAGAATGTAATGTAAAAGACAATAATGGTCATTTAAACAAAGTTTAAAGACATAAATCGTAACGTGATTTTGTAAGAATTGCAATCAGGCGCTAGCAGTACCCATTTGACGTTCTTTCAGCCAATATAATCACCTAAGGGGACACAGTTTACATGGGATTTGACATTAAATCTTCCCAATGAAAGCACATACTTCAAATAAATGTTTTATCAAAGTTCCATGTGTATTTGCATCTCCATTCTGTAAATGGAAAGACAAGCAATAGAACTCAATTCGACTTGTGTATACGCTCGCTGTACGTGTAAGTGATTTTATGTGCTTTGAGATGAATTATTAGCGTATTAACAGGCTCAGTGCATTATAGATACTCTATACCCATATAGGGGTAGCTGAAGCATATAAACGTGTTCGCAGGAGAGAGATTATTTCTCCACAGTCAGAGATGTTGCTCAGCTAATGGTCCGCGTTTATTGAGAGCAATAGAGGTGATGGATGCTTTCGACATGAAAGAACAGCAGCTTTCCTCTCCCTGGATCATATTTACATAAGTAATATACACTTCCCTTGTGTCTCACTACACTCGTACACTAAATTTGAACTCACTGTACAGTAGGTCTGTGAGATTACAGTATTTAATATAGGACAGAAATCATGTGGAGGACTTTTGTGTTGCCGTTTCTATTCCATAAACCATGTGTATGTTTTGTGTTTCTACAGTAAGCCAGTGTTAGTTGTGTCTGTCTTCATTGTGTTATTCAATTAGTGGCTAATGTACAGTATGTAATCCTCTTCTTGTAGTCGTACAGAGATGCGGGTTTGATCCTCTTGCAGTAGGGGTAGGTTTTCTCCTGAGAGATGCAGGCAGAGAGATGATTCAGTTCTGAACGATTAGACAGTCAGATTATTGTAATGATGTTTGTGTTGTGATGAGAAGCGTTTGGCCTCATGTCGGCGGATCGAGGGTACGTCTGTGTGAGATAACGGTGCTATTAAAGAGATCTTAATGGTTTTGCTTTGATTCTTGTTTTGTCAGATTCTGATCAATTCAGTGAGTTCGACCAGACCGGCGCTGCTTTATGAGAGTGTTCATGTGAGCGAAGGAGGACCGGTTCTCAGAGACATGCTATTCAGTCCTGACCTGCAGTTTATTTACACATTGACAGACAAACAGGTGAGCACACAACCAGTGCTGGGTAAGTTACTCTGAAAAAGTAATTAATTACTAGTTACTAATTACATATTCAATAGTGTAATTAGATTACTGTACAAGTTACTCTCTCCAAAAAGTATTTAGTTACTTATTACTTGTTACTTTCAATATCCTATATCAAACTTGATTAGTTAAATGATTCAAGGATAGACATGAAAGGGCTCTTTCTCTTTCTAACTACATAAAGTACTCTTATTAACTGACCAAAGTATTACAAATGTGAGAATTATACATTAAAGCACAGATTTTAAAGTTAGACTTTGAATTTTGATGTCAGTTCCACTATTACACACACATATATTACACAAAGTATTTAGTTTAATTACATCAGAAGTAACTGTAATTAAATTACAGAAAAAATAAGAGTAATCCCTTACTTTACTTTTTCAAGGGGAAAGTAATTAAATTACAGTAACTAATTACTTAGTAACTAGTTACACCCAACACTGCACACAACACACGCCTGACGATAAAAACTGAACAAGAAAATCCCTAAGTGTTGCATGTTACGTGTGAAGACACAAGAACAAGAATCAGGAATGTTATCCAAAAAGACAGATTAAATCATTAAAATTTTAGAGACCAATCCAAATTTTCATGTAATCAGCAGGTATTGTGTCCATTCCAGTCCAGTGTCTGTTACATTTCAACAAAATCAAACCTCAGGAGTGACATAAAGTCACCCAACAGCAATGTTAAAGACAAGACACATGAAAACTGTGAAAAAAAATCGAGGTTACTACATAAAGATTATTTTTGGACTTTTCCTGAATACATGTATAAATATCACTGTTGAATTGCCTATAAATGAACATGCAATTCTTTGCAGTATTTGAGGACTGAAAATATACAGAGCATCTTTTCTGTTATTTTGACCTGTTTCTCCAGTTTTGATTTTCTGCAAATAATTGCAAATAGAAAAAAATGTTATTTGAAATTTGGGAGAAATATTGTTAGTAGTTCAAAGAATGAAACAAAAATGAC
Source organism: Triplophysa rosa (assembly GCF_024868665.1). Taxonomy (NCBI): domain Eukaryota; kingdom Metazoa; phylum Chordata; class Actinopteri; order Cypriniformes; family Nemacheilidae; genus Triplophysa; species Triplophysa rosa. The sequence goes on along the minus strand of NC_079896.1, from coordinate 22,534,439 downwards.
AATTTTACCTAAAAACATAACTATAAATAATAAATTTAAATAACTGAAATGGTCTCTTAAAGGGACCCAAAAATGAAAATTCTGTCATCATTTACTCACCCTCAGATTGTTCCAAACCTGTATAAATGTCTTTGTTTTGCTGAACACACAGGAAGAAGTTTGAAAAAAATTCAGATCCAGCCACCCCCCCATCGACTCCCATAGTAGGGTAAAAAAATACTATGACAGTCATTGTGGGGCGAGATCTGACATTATTCTAAATATCTTCCTGTGAAATTTATACAGGTTTGGAACAATCTGAGCAGTGTTAATTTCGCCAAATGAAAGCCAGCGCTGTCCTGTACCGATTAGAAAAGTGATGAAGTGAGTCGTACTGTACATTTATAGATTGAATGACATGCTAAAGATCAACGCAAGTATTAACATTTTTGCATGATTGAATAAATGTAATACAGTTTATGTAATATGTCTTTTTGAAAGATATTTCGCATTTCTCATAGTTACTGAACTTTTCTGAAAAATAAAGGTAATGACCTGGTTTATTTTCCTTCTAAGGTAAAGTAAATTATGTCGAAACAGTTGAATCTTTGTATTTAACATTTAACTACACCAAGTAAATGTTTTAAACCATTTAGATTTTAGTAGACTAAATATAATGTAGATTTAGTCGACTAAAATGTTTTTCATACTTTGTCGATTAAAACTAGACTAAAACTAAAATGATGGGGATGACTAAAATGTGACAAAATTGCATTTTTGTCAAAAGACTATGACTAAAACTAAATAAACATTTGCTGTCACAATTAACACTGAATCTGAAGGTGAGTAAATGATGACGGAATTTTCATTTATGGGTGAAATATCCCTTTATTTTTTCCGCGGCTGTGTGTCTGCATTAACACTTATGACAGAAAGAATCAGAAAAAGTTCTATTTTCCCTTCACTTTTTCTCTATGATAATTCTTTTAGGTGTTGTGTGCGATTTAATGGCTGTCAAAATGCTTATTCTGTAAATTGAATGTGCAGAGACCGCTTTAGGTAAACCATTGGCCCTCCTGAGGAATGTGACGCTATAAAAACACATCCCTGTTAGTTTGACCAGCCTGACTGAACTTCTGACTCAAAGATGGGACTTTTTTCTTTCCTCTGAAAAAAATAGCAAAAAAAAATATATATATATATATATATTTTTGGCAAAACTGTTTTGTAATACTAATGTCACATGATTTCCACCATTTCATTTTCTCTGTCTTTGTTCATAAACATCTGTCTTCTGAAAGATGAAATAATGACATACATTTTTATTTCTCGTATGAGTTTCTTTTTTCTATTTCTTCCCTATTCTTCGCTGAATAATAAAATCTCAATGCCTGGAGTCTTAGAAAAGCTGAACCTCCATTTAAAAGAATTGACAGAGTGATTTAGCATTAGCCCTTGTTCTCCAGCACTTAATTAAAAAGTGTCTGATAGTCAGCCTCTGCGCCCACCCCCTCTACTGACTGAGCCTCGGGCGAGCGTGCACCCCTAACACCCAGAACTCTCCTGATAAAAGCACACTCGTCTCGGTTTGAAATCAGATTTTGTTTTTTAGGGCATCATGAAAAAGACATTTCTGATGCACTTTGTAGCCATGATCTACATTGATTAACATATGCCCGCCCAAATTTACGTGTCAACATCTTTTCAGTGTTCACAGCTTGACCTGCCCTCATGAACCGCACTGTGAACTACACCAGTGCGGTTAGCCAATCACAACAGAGGTCATTTACATATAGAAGTCTTAAAGATACAGGAACAACCTGTTTAACGTAAAGAGTCAGAGAAAGGGGTGTGAAATGATCATGACTCATTAAATTGAGTGTTTTAGTGCAGAAATACTTGACGTACAGGGTCAAAGTGCAATGTTGCTGTACTGCTCGATTTAGCTGAATGAGAGAGTTGTGCTTGCGAGGAGGTTATCGCCAGGATAACAAGGAGCGTGTTTATGTTTAAGCTCTTGCGTCTTCAAGACTTAACCTTTTTGTTCTTTCTAATCAAATCATTGATCATCCAGCGCAAAGTTAATCCCGTAAACCCTCATATAAGCAGAGTGAATCATTCAGTCCAGCCGCAGTTAAGAACTTCACTCGTGCATGCATGCGAATGTCTGTTTGTGCATCGATTGTGTCTGCGGTGTATATAAAAAGCATTCTTCGTTGATTCAAATGTATTTATGTGCTAAAGATGAATTAGCGTTAAAATTGCGTTATTTAATTGGACACACGGACTTTGAGTTAAAAAACAAACAGATAACGATGCCATCTCCTCCCTTTGTTAAAGTTTTGTAAGCCTTTTTAGCGTCCCTGCTGGTTGTGACTCACAGGTTCTTGTGTTTTTGTAGATTGCACGCTCACGTTGCATCAAGCGTTTGATTGACAGTGCGAACCTCAGGCGCGGAACAGTGTTTTTTCTCTTAACCGCTGGATTTGGAAGTGTCTGTATATTTTGACACGCACACTGTTATCAAGTGGTGATATGCAATACGTGTCACTCATCTGTGTTTGTTATGGCTGCGGGCAGCAGTTTATCACGCTGTCTGATAAACGTTAAGAGTGGGCTGAGGACAACTGTGTGTGTGTTAAAGATGATAGCGCTTTGAGAAATTAAAATGAAGCATTAATACTTAACACTAAATGTTTAATAACTGCATTTACTTACTTCAGTGTACTCTCTCTCTCTCTCGCTCTCTCTCACACATGCGCACACACAGAGCGAAGTTATTCTATGCCAGGCAGGGGGTCTTTGCCCACCTGTCAATCAAACGTTGATCTCCGTGGCAACTGTCAGATAGCACAGCGTGGTTCTGCGCTGTCCATATGCGCACACGCATGCACACGCCTGTGCCACACACCAGCATTTTACACACTCCGGTGCACATTTACACCTGGCGCTGCTCTTACATTTTACACCAGATGTGTGACATTACCGCATTATTGCACTGCTGTTCATGTGTGAGATTTAGTGATAATGTGTGTGTTTGTCTCAGGTGACGCGCATACCGGTGGAGAGCTGCTCTCAGTACACAACATGCACTGAATGTATGAGCTCCAGAGATCCTCACTGCGGCTGGTGTGTCCTCCACAACATGTAAGACAACACGCAAACACTTTATTTAGGTATTTAAAGGCTTTATTCAGTAGTTTCATTGGATACATACTGCTTTTTTATTTACTTCATAATAGCCAGCGGTAAGTCTGTTGAGGCCAGACATCTTCGTATCATCCACAGCTTCGTATTTGACAAATAATTTCAATAAGCTGAATCTAATCATTACATTTTTCTGCGTCTGAATGCGTTTGCATGAATCCGCTCTGTCTTGGCACATTGGTTTATCAAACTCTTCCTCAGGCAATGAAGTCTGTGTGGAAATATTCATTAATATTCACAGAAATGGGTCATTGACATATTCTTCTGACTTTGCTCATGGGAAAAACATCAGCAGGATTTCGGTTCAAATTGACAGCAGAGATGAACTGTAGGTTAAAAAATGATTAAAACACTTGAAAGAGTCCCATCCTGTAATGACTACCATCCTGTGCTTTTCTATGAAGATTAAGACCTCAGCTTTAACTTGATGTCTGGATTTACCCTATGGGAATCTGTGAAGACTGTCTGAATGCTTTGGTTTAGTGGAGTGTAGATAACTTGGGTATCGTATTTTAACAAACACGTTTGTGTTATGCTCATAGGACTGTGAAACTGGTATACTGGTGCTTGAAAAATTGAACTTGAACTGTCTTCTATTATGTGGCACATCAGTTAAAGGGATACGATTCTTTTTTTATCTTTGAATAACTTGTTTCACACACACTACATCATTCCATAAGTAAATTGGTCTTGAACAAGTATGATGTTAATTATTTATAAAGACACTAATTGGACAAAACTCGGTCACACAGGTTTTGAGCTTATTTTTTGTTTGGCTCCAGATGTTCGCGCCGTGATCGCTGTGAGAGGGCCGATGAACCCCAGCGATTTGCCTCCCGAGTGGATCAGTGTGTCGATCTGACCGTCCAGCCCAACAACATCTCCGTCACAATGGCTGAAGTCCAGGTGTGTTTGTGTGTGTGTGTGAGAGAGAGAGAGAGAGAGTATGCACGCGTGATGTAATGACAGATTGGTCAGTGAAGTTGCATTAACAGATACAATGTAGTAACATGAAATATGGAGTCGTTGGCCAAACTTTTCATTTTGTGTGATCCTCTAGCTGGTTCTTCAGGCCCGGAACGTTCCGGATCTTTCCGCAGGAGTGGACTGCTCCTTCGAGGATTACATAGAGACCGAAGGAATCATACATGGATCAAGAATCTACTGCTTGTCGCCGTCAGCTAAAGAACTCATTCCGATCACACGCGAACAGAGTCAGTGTTTATGCACGTCATAGATGTTTATTTCAGTTCTGGAGACATTTCTGTTCATTTCATATCAGTACAGTACTTGATTTCGTACTGAGTTGGTGTTTAATATGTTTTAAAAAAGACTGCTTGGATAGGTGTCACAGTTATGAGACGCCTTTTGGCCAATCAGATTAGGGCAACAAAATTCATTGTATAATGAACTATATAGTATGTTGAAACTATTCAGATTAAATAAAATTTCAATATTTATTGAACATTAGTGACTTAATCATATCGCCATATATAATCATGCACTCACTATTTGATTTTTAACTCTCTCTTTTTCTCTGAAGGAGACACACACGTGATAAAGCTCTATTTAAAATCCCGAGAAACGGGGCAGAAATTTGCCAGCGTGGATTTCACCTTCTACAACTGCAGCATCCACAGATCGTGAGTCCATTTCCTTTATCGCCCCCCGCCACTCCTTATCTGTGCTCCTGTGTTTCCACCCAGACGCTCTTACCTCTCAGGGGGTGGAGTGGTGTGGGGGTCATATTTCTGTTGCCGTGGCAACCGCCAGAGTGTTGATTGACACTTATTCTCTTGAAAACAGACTGCGGTTAGAATCCTACAGATAGCAGACCCCACCTAAACATTTCAATGAATACACTGAAAGTGTGTGTGCGTAAGACTCCAGATGGGTTCGGCTCTTTTGGGAGGTGCGTGTAGTGTCTTATTGCAGGACAGATGAGCCCAATGGATTCTCTGGAGAGATAACACACACATACACACAGCTCTCAGAGTAGTAGCATCTGAGATAGACAATACCTTCCTTCGCGCACACATACGCACGCACACACACACACACACACGCGCACACACACACACACACACACTGAGCAGTGTGCTTTAAAACTAGGTCACACAGCTCTTTTCTGATAAGAGCAGATTGTGTTCTTTAAAATCCACCCTTCATATGAATAAATTTATAATTGGATAATCGCATGCAGTCATGATTGCCTCCTAATTCAATACATCGTCTTCTCTAAAGGCACAACCGCCATTTCAAGGGTCTTTCCTTTCTATAATAAAGTGTGTAAATGGACATTGTCGAAGCTTTGTGTAGATGAGAAAGAGACTGAGAGGAAATTGAGTTTTACAAAACCTGTCAGCAAGAACATGCCAATGTGACATTTACATGACAATAAACCCCCACATTACCACAATACAAAGAAACCCATATCATGTCATTACTTAAAGGAGAAAATAAAAATGTTCTGTATTGTGATAATGAAGAAAAGGTGAAAATAGCCACTTTTTCTTTCAATTCTAAGGTGATTTTTTTCACCCGAATAGAGATTTTCATTGGTGGGTGTTTGAGGTTTCAGAATAGATAAGCATTTTAATGTACGAGAATAAAATGAGTTTGGCTCTTTCTGCATGTGACGGGTAGTGTTGGTTGTGGATCAGGGATGCCGGGGATCCAGGTTACACCCTGAAGTTGCCCCCACTCCAGACGGGCAGAGGGTGAGATGGGGGTAGGACGACAGAAGGAGGGATTAAATCTCCTCTTGGGAGCGGTCAGGAAAAAAATAAGGTCGCATTTATTATCTTCTAACCAGTTTTTAAAAACCTAATTTTAGTGAACAGAATTGGCTAGATAAAGTTACGTGTTTGAAAGGTTTAGAGAAAATAGGGATTTATAAAAGTTAGCACTTGTCGGGCAAAGGTTTTTATTCAATTGAAAAGTTTTTGGAACAAGATTTGTTTTAATGTTCTGTTGGATGAACAACAATACAATGAAAAATGATGGTATATATATTTATAATAAATAATTTATACAACGAACAAATTCATATTGAATATTTCATATCTTCCTACAGTCTTGTTTTTATTCCCTCAAATCAAATGTTTTTGTTGCACTGTGTTGGATAAGATAGTCAATCTGTACTGCATGTTATTTATTTGTTATTATAAGTTAAGCCTCCCCATCCCAGCTATGTTGTGTTTGTGGCGGCTCACGGCCGCCCCTCGACTCTTCCTGCTGATTAACAGATTAAGTGTCTCTAGAGATGCAGAATTAACAAACTGACAAATGGCGACTCGATGGGGGATCATTACCTAGACAAACACACATCCACAAACATGTGCTGCCGTGGGTTCAGACATTTGAGCAGTTCTGGACAAGAATGCTCGGCCAGTTTTAGATAAATAGCTCAAATGAGTTTAAAAGCAGAGTACTTAAATGCCTTTTAAATTACGTATTTTTTTTCAGGCGGTGGTGCATGTGTTCTTTAGGATATCCCATGATGCATTGCAACAATCTCAGTGAAAAGACTGATGAGTCAGGCTTAATGGGTATTCTGCTGACCTGTATTTGTGTTTCCTTCAGTATTAAAAGTAAAAACACTCAACATTTCAAATTTTTAGGCAGTAGACATCAAGCCGGTAAACTAAATTGGGTAACAGAGCTGGTTTCTTTCTCTCTCGTCATGTGTAAATGATACATCCTCATGCCTCCTTGATCTGTCTCTTTCTTTCTTCTTTCATCACCCTCTTTTTCTCGTCCGTTCTTAAATCAGTCACCTAATGGAGTGGGTCTTTGTAGGCATGAGAAAATATTTCACACAGGTTTCAAGCTCAAGCTCAGAATGAGAATGGGAGGTCAAAACACAAGGACACACGTCCATCTGTATGTTGTTGACAGGAATTCAGTATTATCTAGAGCTTTCTGTCACATTCGGAAGATGTGTGACAGTATTTTGTGTTCACGTTCACTCACCTGCCTGTCTATATCTCACCTGTCTCTGTCTTTTTCAGGTGTCTGTCATGTGTGAACGGCTCCTTCCCATGTCACTGGTGTAAATACAGACATTTGTGCACGCAGAACGCCAACGACTGCTCTTTCCAGGAGGGCCGTGTGAACATGTCTGAGGTATGAATGGCATCACTTCCTGTACATGCTGTCATGAACTGGAGTGACAAATCATAAATCAGTTTTCATGCAGCGTCAACGTGTTTCATCGGCAATTGTGAAATCTCAGTTTAGATGGAATTTCTATCTCTTATGGGTTCTTATTGGCTGCTGTTTCTTTCTTATTTGGTCCAAGTCATCAATTAAAAAATGTACTGTATATATTTTTTAATACAATTTTAGATTTTTAATGAAAGGAATTACATTGTTGGCACAATTTTTGCTTAGAAAAGTCATTTAAAATTTTCAAACCTTTAAATTGAAATGATTTTTAAGATAATAAGAAACATAGTATCAGCAGTGCGTTTCTAAACTTGATGTACCTGAATATTTTATATTATTAGTGTAATAAAGTATAAAAGGTGCCAAAGGCAATGAATATAAATACAGGTAAGAAAGTATTGTTTGGCAAGATATGTAGTGTTATATTATACATTATAGCTTGGCCTCAAGCGTCGTATTGTCTTCTAAAGCTGTTAAGTCATGCGGGAGCCATCAGTCCGTTTTATAATAAACATTAAATATCTGCCGACTGCAGTGATTTAGTTTCACTCAGAATTCTGCTTCAAGTGAGGACAAAAAAATGACCTAATCATGGACGTTTGACAGATTGCGTTTCTCTCCTTCGCACGTAACCCCCATCTATGTCTGTCCTCGGTATCATGAGAAACTCGATCTGTTTCACTGAATAGGGATAGATAAGAGTTGAGTGGGTTTGGTCATCATGTGGATGGATATGCGCTCTCATTGGCTGCGTGGGAGTCCACTGGGAATCTCCCATAATTCTGTGTTTTCAAAGCCTGTGGAGGAGCAGTTGAAACTAGCGTGTTTCATCTAATAGACTCCAGATGTGTGTGAGAGAAAGTGTGAGCAAAAAGAGTTAAAGGAGGGAGTGAGAAAGTTCAGGCAGTGACGTGGTGTTTATATTATAGACCTGACGCCATCTATTTCTCAAAGAGAGAGAGGGAGAAGGGAAGCAGGGAAGAAGCGTTATGAGAGGAGAGGAGGAGAATATAATGTGAGGCACAGGACAGAAAGGCGTTGGCGTGCTTTCCTTTCCTGTATGCTGTCAAGAGTTAGCAAGATGCTGTAAAGACAGCGAAATTCTGGAACGTTCCACAGCCACACAGAACTCGGATGCCAGCATTCTTTGCTACAGCTAATGAACGGTCATGCTGGTTCTGAATAAACACGCTCTCAGGGGTCAGCTGTAAGTTTTCGCCAGTGGTGAATGGAGACAATTATGAGGAGTAAAATATATAAAAGGATTATTTGTAGTTTAGGGGGAAAAGTAGGTTTTTGATGTTAATTATTTTTCACTATTTTGGGATACAAAAAAACCTAAGGGTGGCCTAGAATATGAGGAATTTTTAAATTGTGTTTTTTCCCAACCCTGAAGACCTCATTGAGATTTTAATAATCGTATCTCTTGGAAATTTCGCTAAGACAAAAGTTTTCCCGTTCAGCTCTCTTCAGGACTTCTAAATTTGTTTTATTAAAAAAATAATTTACTGTACAAATATAATTTCCCGTGATGGCACAGGGAAGTGTGTTAGTCGGAGGGTGTAGTAACCCTTGTGGTGGTAACTTGTCATGTGATGTTACAGTTAAAGGCTCATGAGTCGCGACAGATGTTTTTTTTAATAGACGGTTTGTCTATCTTTGATTTTAATCACTTCTGTCAGTCATGTTCAGATTATCATCCTTATAATTCCATTTAAACCATGTTGCAGTTCATAATCAATTTACTGCCAACAGGCGATTAATTTACTGGCAGATGGTGAATTTTGCTTAGCCGTATGCCGTTTATTTTGCATATTGCATTTGTTTTTTAAACCTTTGGAGGAGGTCTCCGTTCAAAATGTGTTCTGTATTTAAGGACAAAACTAAAGAATATACTTGTGATAATGTCAGTGCAGTGGTGATGTTGTTTTGAGTCATAGATTTCTATTCTGTGTATAAATGATGTGCTTTTTCTCTTAAAAAGAGTTCACCCAAAAAAAGAAATTCTGTCATCTTGTCCACCATTGACTTTCATAGAAGGAAAAATGACAATGGTAGTCAAAAGTGCCCCAGAACTGTTTGCTTTCCTACAGTACTTTCTTCAAAATATTTTCTTTTGTGTTCAACAAAACAAAGAAATTTATAAAGCAATTTTTCCTCTTTAAGGAATCAAAAAGTGACACATGGTTGAACCGCAGATGAGGACGTTTCTCACAAACATGCATGTTTCTCTGTGTCAGAACATGAGAGCCTCCATGACTGCTGCACTCATTATAGCATCTACATTCCAGAGGGACCTTGAAAAGAGGTCACATGGCCTTTGGAATCCCCCCTGACCCCATTACCCACAATTCACTGTTCCAGCGCTTTGACATTCTTCTCTGTCTTTTTCTGCTTGGTTCTCTTTTTCCCGTCTTTTATTCTTTCCGCTCTCTTCCTAATTTCTTAGTTCATAACCGTCAGCCCTGTTTTATCTTTCCACACTGTTCCCTCTCTCTCTTTCTCTATGTAATATTTATCGCTGGGATGCGTTGGGCAGCTGGAAGCTCAGATCTAATCCACTTTGAATAATTAAACCAGAGAGAGAGAGAGAGAGAGAGAGAGAGAGAGAGAGAGAGAGAGAGAGAAGAATCTGTTTGATTACTCTTTTTCGCATTCTTTCTCTCTCGCTCTTTTGCATGTATCAGAAATAAGTACGTAGCAATAAGTACGTAAAGTAACCTGTAGTTTAATATTTTGAACAGAGATAGCGATATAGAGGCAAATCTTACGGATTGCAGCTTTAAGTATCATGGCGTTATATTAGCAATATTTGAGTTAGATTGCTTTCTTAAAGGTGACAACGAGGACACTGTAGTGGGTTTGGGATGGAGCTCGGCGGGTAATGTCATGGTTCTAGACCAGTAATTGTGTACTGTGGGGCTCTTATATCTAATGACGTGATTGGTAGCTTTGCTTTCCATTCAATTTAACATTGAAATGTTCGAATAAGGTCTTTTTATTGAAATAAATTGAATTTAAACATTTAAATGAGTTCAGCACACTGTCTTGAGAGCGATCAGAGCGTTTCTGATGTCCTGTTAAGGATCATTTTCCCTTTATTGCTCTAAACTCTCTGACTTCCATTTCCAGAGTGGATTTTATGGCCCTGTCATTAATAACTGTGAGTGTCCGTACATCATTTACTGCTAGGCGTTGATTGTCAGGAGGATAAAGAATTTTCTCGCTCACTTTGTGACGGTTTGTTGTATAGACTCATAGTATAGTACTACCGCAGTATTCTTGTATTTTGTGATTTTGTAACTATATTTTTGGTTGGAAGCTGTGGTTACCATGGTGATATTTGTTGTAAGCAAAAAGTGAGAATAAGAACAAATAATTAGATTTCTCATTTTAACATGACGCCGTCTTATTATAGTTTTCTGAGGCTCAGCAGAGTTTCTTCCTGCACATTATTCATCTATTTTAATCATGTACATCTGCCCATTACAAGCATGTGAGTGGCTGACCGATCAGTGCTGCGGTCATGATCACAAAATCAGAGAACAACATACTGTCAGTCTGCAGAGGAAATTCACATGAAAACTAGAGCTCTCCAAAGATCTGAAGTATGTTATTGAGAAAGATTTCATTTAATTTTAACGTAATTTTCATCTCTGAAGTTTTAAACACAGTATGAGTACTGCGGTTTGAAAAGTTTATTGCTGTTAAATATATGCACAGTTTATTTTAGAAAGTAATTATTCTGAGAGGATGACGCGCGTCATCTCTCGAATGCGAGTGAACCAGAATCTTGTTTTTCCGGCAGATGACGCAGGCGTGTCGTAAGTTTCGGTAACGAACGCTGCATTTTTCGTTTTGTTCCAATAGGATAGCGTCTGCTATAGCGGGAGCTTTCGTCACCGTCATTTGCCGGAAAAACAAGCCTCTGGTTCACGCGCATTCGCAATGTTAATAGCGCTGTCAATATGGATATTTCTCTTAAACAAACGCATCGATTCGCTTCAGAAGACCTTTGTTAAGACCACAGACCCGGGTCGAGCAGTTCTTTGATCGATGGATGCACTTTTTGAGCTTCAAAAAGTCAACACCCATTCACTCCCATTCTACCGCTTGGAAGTAAAATGATACTATAACTCCGACTGCATTATTCTTAAAGAAGAAAACCATGTTCAGTTAGGATGCCTTGAGGGTGAGTAAAACATGGGGAAATTTTGATTTGATAGTAAAGTATCCCTTTAATCCCATGCCTGTATGCCTTGTACTACATTGCTTGAGTACATAACTGTTGTATATCAGCTATATCACACTTCTAGTTTTTCTATTATTCTGACTATCACCAAGGAATTGTGCTCATATTTAGACCATTAGTACTCTTTTTTGTTGTTGTTGTAATATTGGCTTTTTTAACTTATTATTTGCTATGATGAGTGTTCGTCCGCACAGCTGGTTGTCTGGCACACACATACGTAAGTGTACTGTGTATATACTATAACATTCAGGCAGTTGAGAGGCATCCAGGTTTTTTATGTGCACTGCACATACTGGCCACATCAGGTACAAGCATTAAAATGATCATGATTTATTCCCCCATAACACACACTGTTCTGGGACACACTCCAGATAATGTCACCATCCTGCTCATATCTGTCTCGGTTAGTTGAACGATTCTGCTCCATATGTCTCCCGTCATGCATGTTCAACCAGGCATCAAACGGGCATGATACTGTAGATGAGTGGTAGTTAAAAGGCTCGATACTTACTGTAATGTTGTGGAGCTGGTAACCAGAAGGTTGCTCGATCCCCTCTATTGCCACTGTGCCCTCAAGCAGGACCTTTAACCCAGAGTTAACCAGCTTAGTCCAAGGGGACTGAACTGGTAGTGAGTTCACGACCTTTTCTATTGTGACATTGTGTGAAAACGGTTAGGAATGGTTAAGTAAAGCGGTTCATAAATAATGGATTGCACTTGTTATTTTGCAGGATTGTCCTCAGATTCTGCCTTCCACACCGATCTACGTTCCCGTTGGCGTTCCCAAGCCCATCACGCTGTCCGCTCGAAACCTTCCACAGCCTCAGTCCGGCCAGAAAAACTATGAGTGAGTCTTCCGCATCCAGGGAGAGGCGCACAGCGTGACGGCACTGCGCTTCAACAGCTCCAGCATCCAGTGCCAGAAAAGCACGGTGAGTACAAACACGGTCTTACTGGAATATTCCGGGAATTTTCAACAAGTGGACTGAGGAAAAGTGTCAAATTGTAGCAAACGCACAGACTTTTGATACGCAATGCACATTGATTTAATCAGAAGAATTCCAGACTGGAGAAGACGACATTGGAACAATAATCACATTCACACACGCAGTGTCTTATTGTTTGATTTAAGCAGCGCAGATGGTGGAGAATCGGATCTGCTGTCCATGAGTTATTTGGCAGAGCTTAAACCTTATAAACAGTTTAGGAATGTCTTTATGTGCAGCTCACATTAGCAGAAATGTGTGTTATTGGATGTCGGCCCTTTCTCTTTGTCTTCTTTCAGAGTGTTTTCATTTCTCTGTTTGGCTCTGGGTCCTTTTGGACGATACAGTTCTAGTTTGTTATTATGGTTTTGGTTGGGAGGTTGTTTTGCATCTTAGTGGTCAAGGAAAGAGGCCAAATCTGGTGAAGCACATACACACACTCCTACTTTTTCCTCTTGACGTCTGGAGCGGACAGACAGAGCTGTGATCCGACTGCATGGGAAAACCACAGCTGACGTTTCACTAACTGTATTCAGCTGGAAGTCAGAGGGGCTTATGGGAAATGTGTGTCAGTAGATTCAAATAATCTTGAGTCATTTCATGATTTTTGTTAACCTCGGAGTTTGCGGAAATGTTCAAAATACAATAAATTGTTTGTCATTGCCATGTTGATCTGTGGCTTGTCCAATCAGAATTTAGAATATAATCTGTATTAGAATGAGAAGCAAATTCTGACACACACTGATTACAAAATACTTTTTGGTATTAAATGATGCATATTTAAAAATGCTGAAAAGTTCCTCAGGGTTATGTGTAGGGGCAGGGTATGGAAAATACCATGAGTTCAGTATAAAAACAATAGTAGTCTATGGCAAGTCCCCATGAAGATACCAAAACACCAGTCTTTTAAAATCACACGCAACAAAATGAAACCATTGTAATGTCAAACTGGATAAAAAAAACCTCACGGTTTAATTCATTTCATAAGTTAACATGTGAAGTCAAGTCCTATTGGGTTTATTTTTTTCTAAATGTCATGAGGAGAAAGTAAGATTACACGTACAGTATCAGAGCAGATGCTTGTTGTTTAATTCATCATCCTCTTTGAAGCTCTTTCTGACTGTCAGGAGACAGACGGCGGGCAGAAGAAAAGAGATGGAGAGATAGAGCCGCTGATTTATGTGTGTGTGTGTGTGTGTGCGTGTGTGCGTGTGTGTGTGTGTGTGTGTGAGCTCTAGCGATGAGTTCTGATGAGAACCAATTAGAGGAGACGCCGATAAAAAATGATGATTAATTACAGTGAGAGAGAGAGAGCGAGCGACCGTAATAGATACTACGGTAAAGAACAATGAAGGTGAGAAAGAATGTGCCATAGCCGAGGGCCATTCAGCGACAGAAAAGCCTTCTAGAAACTTACTGCAGATGCGAGAGAGAGAGACAGAGAGACAGAGAGAGAGAGAGAGAGAGAATGTAAGTTTTAATTTGAAATACTGCAAGATGAGTGATGTGATCTTGCTTGCATACTTTTTAAACTAATGTACAAATAAACACAAAAAATAATACAGCGTAGTAAAATAACAAAAAAGAACAACAACAGAAATATAGCATAGCAATAAAAATTCTGACAAATTGTCACAAATACATCCTATGCCAATGATTTTATTATAATTTTATGAAATTATTTTTTTATTATTTGTTGCAGATACAAAGTTAATTTGTATCGTAACAATAATCTGTCTGTCTGTTATGTTTTGTACATTTTTATACACTTAAACAGGTTATACAGATCACATAAAATACATAATATGCTTCTGTCAGATTCGTTTTTTCTGCGTTTGTTGTCATGCTTTGTAGTATTATAATATTCTATACAACATTTTAGTTATATAGACAACAGCTCTAATTCTTTAAAATATGTCTCTGGAAAACAAATGTTCCTGGAAAACAGATTTGATCAATGATTGTGAGATCATACACACTCGTTAGATACGTTTAAAAACCTTTATATTTGTTTGCTTGTGCCTGGATGATAAAGTGATGTGGCCCGTGTGGGGTCCGTGTCAAAAGTTTCCCTGGAGCTGCAGGAATCATCCTCCAGGACACAATAGCCAGGGTCAGAGGAAGGCCAGGGTCATTAAACCATCAGTTCTCCGGCACTAAATCAACATCTTTTGGTGTCCCAGATGGGGTTTGAACCGACAACCCTCTAATGACTACAGTGTCGTGCCGAGATCAGACCAGCACACAGGAGAAAATGAAGCGCTGGAGATCTGCTTTCTCTTAATATAGAACATGTATATCAGTAAATGAAATCAAACAATTTACAGTAATTATCATATCAGTAGGCCGAACCTCCAGGCTGTTCCCACATGCACTAATACACGCTTACCTCTTCAGCCCCATCGCGTCATATCTGCTTTATTTAATTACGTGAGCGTTCGGTCTTCCTACGCCAGTCAGAGGTTAACTGCCTTCTCAAATACGCTCGTCTCTCGTGGTCTGATCGCATGCAGTCTCCAGCCTGCAGGGTGAATACATTACCATACGATGCATTTAAGACAGCTGCATTCAGACAGACGATAACTCATGTAAAGACCATAAATTGTATTTAATTTCTTAACTAATGGAAGATCAAATGCTTAGTGCCCAGATTAATTATCTGTGGTTTATGAGGGTTTTAAAGGCAGATTACAAAATGTACAGTCTCTTGTGGTTATTATTAATCATTGTTATTTGTATTGGTCTTGTTTTTGTACTGATTTTTTACTGGTCAACAAGGCAATTTTTTATGAAGTGTAAGCAATCTCCTCATGACCACAGGCAAACTGTAGCAGTGCCCTAGCAACCAGAGGCATACTGTAACAATGTCCTAGCAACCACAGGTATATTGTAGCAAATCCACAGCAACCACAGGCATACTGTAGAAACGTCCTACCAATAATAAGCATATTGTTGCAACACCCTAGCAACTATAGGCATGCTGTATAAACATGCTAGCAACTTTAAGCAGGCTGTAGAAACGTCCTAGCAACCATATACATGCTGTAGCAATGTCATAGAAACCACAGGCATACTGTGATAACATCCTAGCCACCACAGATATACTGTAGCAACATCCCAGCAACCATAGATATACTGTAGCAATGCCCTGGCTTTAGCAATACCCTAGCTATCACACATGGTAGCAACGCCCTTGCAAACACAAGCACAATGCAGCAACGCCCTAGCAACCATAGGCACACTGTTGCAACACCTTGACAACCTCAGTCATACTGTAGAAACGTCCTAACAACCATAGGCATACTGTTGCAATGCCATAGCAACCACAGGGATTCCACAACAATGCCCTGGCAACCACACACATACTGTAGCAACACCCTAGCAACCACAAGCATACTGCAGCAATGTCCTAGCAACCACAGGCATATTGTAGCAAATCCACAGCAATCACAGGCATACTGTAGAAACACCCTAGCAACCACAAGCATACTGCAGCAATGTCCTAGCAACCACAGGCATATTGTAGCAAATCCACAGCAATCACAGGCATACTGTAAAAACATCCTACCAATAATAAGCATATTGTTGCAACACCCTAGCAACTATAGGCATACTGTATAAACATGCTAGCAACCATAAGCAGGCTGTAGAAACGTCCTAGCAACCATATACATGCTGTAGCAATGTCATAGCAACCACGGGCATACTGTGACAACATCCTAGCCACCACAGACATACTGTAGCAACATCCCAGCAATCATAAATATACTGTAGCAATGCCGTAGCAACCATAGGCATACTGTTGCAACACCTTGACAACCTCAGTCATACTGTAGAAACGTCCTAGCAACCATAGGCATACTGTTGCAAGGCCCTAGCAACCCCAGCGATACCACAACAATGCCCTGGCAACCACACACATTCTGTAGCAACACCCTAGCAACCACAAGCATACTGCAGCAACACCCTAGCAACCACAAGCATACTGCAACAATGTCCTAGCAACCATAGGCATACTGTTGCAATGCCCTAGCAACCACGGGGATTCCACAACAATGCCCTGGCAACCACACACATACTGTAGCAACACCCTAGCAACACAGGAATACTGCAGCAGGTCTCTAATTTTAAAGCAGCCCTCTCTCTTTCTCTCTCTCTCTCTCTCTCTCTCTCTCTCTCTCCCAAGTATTTTCTTTCTTTCTTGTGTTTCTGTTGTAAACGCTCTGCTCTCTCTCTGTCAGACGAAGCGTTGTAGCCCTTGTTCATTAATCTCTATTCAGTTTTGTCTCTATTCATACTGTCACTCTGTCTGTGGGTTTGGTGTGTTTGAGCTGTGCTGACTCTACAGTCACACAGATGCTGATAGAAGAGAGGAGATGTTTCTCATCTGTTACTGAGGTCTGAAGCATTTCAGCACCTGACATTTCTTATCTAACGTCACTGTGAAATCAGAACTGTCTTATCTTTCTTAATGTTTATTTCTGGGTTTATTGTGCACCTTTATTTATTTTTTATTGTAAATTCTGTACTTTGAATAATGAATGATGTTTCATGACAAAAATTAAAAACTACCGTATGTATTATGGCCATATGACAGGTAATTGTAAGGTGTTTTTTCGGAACATGTCCAGAGGGTGAACAGAGTCTAACTTTAATGAAAAAGAGAGTTACTTTTATGAAAGCAAGGTGTATAATATGTGTGTGGAGGCTTGTTGCCCACAAGTTTTTTTTGTTGACCTTTTCTCTTGTAAAGAAATGATGGTTCAGAAAGCCACTATTCTGTAGACTAACATCAGAGGATGTCCTTCACTGTCCTGAACTGTGTGTGGGTGTGTGTGGGGGCACTGCGCAGTATGTCTGTGTGGTTCGGTACACGCTGAAGGTCTTGGTTGAGAGCATCTCTTAAATAAATGATATCTTATTAATAATACAGTAAAATAACAGAGTGAGGGTTGGGAAGAGTCCCGTCTCACCTCATAAGATACTTCAGCACATGTGCTTCTGAAGGTTGCTCAGAATTGAGTGTTGAAGGTCAATAGCATCCATTATGTTCACACTAAAGCCTCCCTAACCATTTTAAAATCTCAAAGCACATTTCTTTTTTAAAACTACAGTTCTGAGACCAATGTTCAATGAGGAGTTCTTTTTATTATTAATAAAAATAATAAATAGTTGTATTAAGTAATGTAAGTTATGTTTTGTGTGTTTTAGTTCAACTATGAAGGAAGTGACATCAGCGACCTTCCTGTCGACCTGTCTGTGGTGTGGAATGGAAACTTCATCATCGACAACCCCCACAACATACAAGGTAACCATGGCAACCGATGCAGTATGCTGTACGAGGCAACCTAGCAACGCCCACGGGATGCTGCAGAGAGCAACGCCGCAGTGTTTATAAATGTTTTAAAACTTTTTTGCTTATGTAAACAAATACTTTCTCATTCTTGATGATATGTTGGAGGACACAGTCTTCAAAGAGTGCAATATTGTAAAATATTATTCTCTCTAACAGCTCACCTGTACAAGTGTTATGCATTGAGGGAGAGCTGCGGGTTGTGTCTGAAATCGGACCCCAGTTTTGAATGTGGATGGTGCGTTCAGGACAGGAAGTGTTCTCTCCGTCAGGAATGTGCTCAGCCTGAACACACCTGGATGCACGTCACCACCGGCAACAGCCGCTGCACCCATCCTCGCATCTTCAAGGTGAACAAACCCTCATTAACAACACTTGAATGATGAGATACTATCAGACATTACACTTAAAGTGATAGTTTACCCAAAAATTTCTATCCTGTCATCGTTTACTCACCCTTGTGTCATTTTAAACCTTTTTGAACACAAAAGAAGATATTTTGAAGAACGTTATTAACTGGCACCCATTGACTGGTTTTGTGTCCATACAATAAAAGTGAATGGGTGCCGGCGCTGTTCGGTTACCAGCTTTCTTCAAAACATCTTCTTTTATGGAATAGTTCATCAAAAAATTAACATTCTTACTCATTTACTCAAATTTGACTCACTTTCTTCTGCAGAACACCAAAAATGATATTTTGAGGAACGTTGGTAACCAAACAACATTGGCCCCAATTAACTTACATGTCTAACAGAGTTCAGAAAACAGACTCATTGAATCTGCACAAACAACTCTGATGTGAGAACGACGTAAAGTAGATTTTCTGTCCAGCATTTAAAGGATTTCCAAAATCGGCTTCCAACTGAATATTAAGTTTTAGAAGATCCAGTTACTAAAATTACATCTCGTGTTAATTAAAGTTCTCCTTTGTTCTCCTCCTGCGATCTGTCCTGCTCTCTCTCTCTCCAGTACCGCTGTCGTCTTTTACTTATTAGATTAGGTGTTAATTTAATTTGGGAAAGAAGGAATTTATCACATGGATTATTAGCTCACTGTGGGTGCTTTGAAAGCCATCTGTTGAGAAGATGTACACCTATTCTCTCTCTCTTTCCATCTTTCTTTTGCTGCATCTTCACACAGGCACTGCTTTCATTTTTATCATCTATCTGTAGAAACGTGTGAATGTCAAATGAAGACGGTCCCTCGGAAACCAATTACTCGTTTGTGTTTGCCTCTGCTCTTCTCGTTTTCTCTCTCCGTATGAAAAGCGAGCGATTGTGTCGTTTTGAAGGGTTTAAACGAATCTTCCGTTATTTATACGCCATCTTGTTGTTTGAAACCGGCGTGACGTTATTTCCATAGGACACGGTGGAGATGTTCTGGTGAATGTTGAAGATTTTTACTTTAAAAGGCTGTCTATTGAGACACATTCAGTAATGTTGGTGTTGTTGTTTGTTTGGTCCAGCTGTCTCCTGAAACGGGACCACGGCAGGGCGGAACCAGACTCACCATCACGGGAGAGAATCTGGGCCTTCAGTTCAAAGACATCCAGAATGGCGTTCGGATCGGGAAAGTGTCCTGTCAGCCCATCGAGGAGGAATATATCAGCGCTGAACAGTGAGTACAAATGGTGGCCCAAACTAAGTTTACTTACCAGTAAACACTAGTAAGCCTAAAATTGTGCAAAGCCAGCCAATCAGATTTAAGCTCACGTCTTTGAAAAACGTGCATCGTGGATTATTATTTACATGCACACAAACATTAAAAATAAACATTTCTGTAAACATTAACACTTTCAAATCGTTTCAAGTCCTGTTGCTAAAACACAGTAGCAATGCGAAAGTGATGATGTGACTATGGTTTATTTATAATATTAATGACAGAATTTAAACTTTTGGTAAACAAACGAGCACAAGTTTTGTTGTCGTTTTATCAAAGAAAAAACACTCACTTTTTATCACAAGCTATTATCTGAGATTGGCACATAGCTTTCGTGTGAAACGCTCAACACTCTGACCGGACAAAAGAGTTAATAACGCACCACAGACAGTGGAGGGTGTGCCCCAGGGCATGATGGGAAGGTTCAGTGTCCATTCCATTAATAACAGAAAGGCTGTTGAACACAGACACACATTTTACAGTTCAGCAAGACTCACTGTAAAGTGTTACAGCTGTGTGTGTGTGTGTGTGTGTGTGTGTGTGCGTGCGTGCGTGCGTGCGTGCGTGCGTGCGTGCGTGCGTGCGTGCGTGCGTGCGTGCGTGCGTGCGTGCGTGCGTGAGAGAGAGGGTTTTCTGCCTGTGGTGAAGCATTAACCTGTTTGTCATTTTATGTTCAACCACTCAGTCATTGCTGAAACAGATTTTCATTTGAGTGGTGAATGCCAACGGCCAAATCCTACCCGCCTCATTCTCTCTCTCACTTTTTCTCTCTTCTTCAGGATTGTATGTCGTCTGGCTGATGCCACAGGTTATCGTGTACAGGACTCTCATGTTGAGGTGTGTGTCAGGGACTGTCTCCCTGAGTATCGAGCTGTGTCTCCTAAAGCCTTCACATTTGTGGTGAGTCAAAAATACGCCCAGGTCATATTTAGCTCAAATAAGAATAAACTGTATTTAGCATCATTATTTTTTTAAATAGCATTGTGACTCGTTTTTGTGTGTGTGTGTCCAGTCTCCATACTTCACACGTGTGGTTCCATCACATGGTCCAATTTCCGGAGGTACAAGAATCACAATTCAAGGCAGCCATTTGAACGCCGGCAGCGCAGTGTCCATCAAAATCGGACTCAATACCTGCCGCTTTGAGAGGTAATGATGCTCTCATGATCCCACGTTTGTCTCATCCCTACTCACCTACATTCTGAGAAGATTTACAGTATTTATTATTCATCACACTGTGTTTAAAGTGACATGATTCAACACTTTCATGACTGTTAAATACGTAAGAGTACATGAGTCTCATGAGAACATGCCCAGGTCACATTTTTTTCTAATGTAAAGAAAATAAAGATATGTTGCATTAGGAAATAAAAGCATATTATATTATAATTACGTTTATGACCATTAAGCTCAATTTCTCCCCAAATTCTCATTTCCGTAATGCATCCAGATGTTTCATTTTTAATGCCTAGTGTTTCCTTTTATTCTCAAAGGTGATTGTAAACTGATCATTATTTTACTGTATTGCTTTACAACAAATAAGCCCTACTATACTGTAATGGTTTATTTGCCTCATCTCCTAAGATATAAGCAGTTTCACAAATCTTAAATATGTAAAAAGAAAAATGATTTGTTTTTGCTGTCTCTTGTTCACGGGGTAAATCTCAAACCAAGCCAAAAATGATTGATCTGTGCATATTCATTCAGACCGCCCCTCTGCACTCGTGATGGCAATCTTGTCAAAATATGTCCAGATCTGAGCAGGTTTCTCGACTGCGTGTTGTGAACACGGTTGCCATGGCAACACAGCAAGTGTTGAAAGACAGATTTTCACACACGCACGCGGTGGACTCGCACATACACGTCTGGTCAATCTGTAGACCGAATCTCATCCGTCAGCCGTGTCACACATGCGTGAACAAAGCTACTGTACCTTTAAGACTCGTCCGCTGTTATTGTTTGGCTAAGTTGCTGAAAACAAAATATGTAGATGACATGTAATTGTTATGATGTTGAAACTGACCAAGCTCATGGTGTGTGTGTGTGTCACAGGCGAGGTTCCCGTGAGATCGTATGTGTGACTCCAGCGGGTTTGGGTTCTGGCGGGACTCCGGTGATGGTGGATATAAACGCAGCCGAGTTGAGAAACCCAGAGGTGAAGTTTACCTACATGGACGACCCCATAGTACTGAGGATGGAACCCGACTGGAGCATCGCCAGGTACGGGTGTGCGCCAGCGGACGGACGGGTTAATTTAACACTTTCTGATGCTCAATCAATCATCGGTTTAAAGCTTTCAGAATTATTCGTGGATTCTCTGTGGGGTTTCCAGAAAGATCTGAACAGTCGTCCAGTTGTCACGCCGAACGTGCGTTTACAGCTTTTCCTCAGGAGATTTGAGTGACATCACAGCCAGCAGACCAATTAAACTGATGGCAGCCTAAAGCTGCTAAACACACACACGTTGCCAGTCTAGAGCTGTGAACAAGCATTTCACATCCAAAGAGAGAGAGAGGACAGAAGTGTGAAGAGGGACGGGTTAGACACATCCCACATGATAATGGATGCACTAGTCATCCAACTCCTCCAAGATTTTCCGATTGTTTGTCGTTTATTTATCTATCGTTAATTGATATATTTATCTAATGAAGCTTATTTTGACAGATTCCGTGTTCAACTAGTGAAGTGTTGCGATTATGGGTTTAATTCCAAGGGAACACATATACTGATAAAACACAATTATAACTAAAGGGATTATGTTATGATAAAAAGCATCCAAAAGAAATCGAAACCGTTTTATTTTCTACCATCTTCAAAGTAACCACCGTTTGCTTAGAATTATCAAGGTCTCGCCCTGAAAAGTGTTTTAAACAGCTTTGAGGAATTTCCATCTGTTATGTTCTCTTACTGGCTCCTTTTTCAGCGTTCCAGTCCAAAAATATTGTTTAATAACATTTTTAGTTGTCTAATAAAATAAATTATTATGTTAGTACAATTATATTTTTGTCCATATTAATAAACATCTCTCAAATCAATTACAAGTGGTCGCTAAGACAGATTTCTTACAAATATACTGTCTTTGATTGGACTGTCAGACGGCCCTGTTTACATGGAGAACATTTCATTGAGCACTTTTCCACCATCGCGCCGAATCGTTCTCGTTGCTTAATCATTCCACACCGTGCCGTTCCATGCCAGCCGGTACGTAAATGGTTTAATTAGAACCGTGCTGAAAATTCCGAGCCGAGAACAGTTTGTTATCGTGCCGTGTCGAACCAGGCTCACGTGGAAACATAACTGTAACCGTTTCAGACTGTGCTTAGAACCGTTCGGCGCGATGGTGGAAAAGCGCTCGATTGCAAAGGATTCGGGAAGCACATTGTTGGCTGGATGGTTAAGAGATTTATTTTCTGTTTCTTAGTGGTGGAACCCTGTTAACGGTCATCGGTACGAATCTCGCCACTGTCAGAGAGCCGAAGATGAGAGCCAAATATGGCAGCATCCAGTCAGTCAATGTAAGTATTTACACATGTTCAATTCAGGTTGGTGCAAAACATTTGAAATTTTCACACAGATCGACAAGTTACTTCAGACGACGGTGACTGTTTTGAACGCACATTTTCTTTCAAAAACTGCCCTGTGTGCCTGCACGTGTTTTTCTGTGTGTATGTGAGATATTGAATCACCTTTCCCCAGTTTAACCTTTAAAATGTCAATGGCCGACAGCACGTAGAACATAACACAGCTCTATAAAGGCATGAGAAACTCCCGCGGGCCCAGTGTAACCTTATCTCCACTTTCACCCTGCTCACCTGAACATCTCTTTCTCTCACCATCCGTGTCAGGGGTCTCTCTACTTCCTCTGTCTTTATTGGCTTTGAAAGACTGTAATGATCATTAAATCTCTCTTACAGAACTGTACTGTTGTGAACAACACTGTGATGGTCTGTCTGGTTCCGTCTGTGGCCGGCTCAGAGAGGAGCTTCTCAGAGGTGGGAAGCAGTCCGGATGAGATTGGATTTGTCATGGATAGCGTTCAGTCTCTCCTGGTGGTTAATGAGAGCTTCAGTTTTTACCCTGACCCTGTGTTCGAGCCCCTCAGCCCATCAATGCTGGAGCTCAAACCCGGATCTCCATTTATGTTGAAGGTGAGATTGTGCGTGCATGTCTAAGATGCATGAGAAAAACACAATTTGGATTCCCTTTGTCTATTTGGATTTCTTGGACTCATAATACTTTGTATTTGAAATTGGTTACAGGGATTTTCATATTACTCAAATTTGTTTTTCCTCAAAGTCCATTCAAACCTATAGTTGTGCATACCTGTAGATCCATGTTCTTTAAAAACGTATGACATTTAAGTTTAAGAAAGAAATTAAAAATAGAAGTCTTGACTTGGATTACAAAACTAGTACTGTCAAACCGATTCCAAAATAAATGTTTGTGTATAATATACTGTATGTGTGTGGCGTGTATAAAATAACGAATTAATGCATGCGATACATTTTTTCAGATTAACGCGTAAAAGAATATTGACACAATTAATGTGTTTTGTAGCTTTAAAAAGTTTAGAATTTAGCGGTCGAGACCGTAAAGTATTAGAGAACTTTCAATTTCTGTATAATGTGCTTGTAAAGATTGTTTAAAGTTCACTTAAATTAAAAGTTTTTTAAAGCCTAATAAATGTTCAAATTGATAGCTCTCAATTATACTTTAATGTTGAATTTTATAGATACAGCAGTAGTAGTAGTAGTGATTTTCCATTCATAAAATGATGGCATTAAAGATATATGAAAATAGACTGTCTTTATGTTGTTTCTACATTAATTTGGAGATTAGATGTGAAATTATTAGAATCTACAGTAAAAGTATATTTTAGAGCTTTAATGTTATCTGAAATTAGTCACGATTAATTTCCCAAAATAAATGTGCGATTAATTCGTTAATTGTTTTCATCGATTGACAGCACTAATATTTATACATATACACATGTATGCATTAATTAATACATATCACTCGTATATCTTAAATATATACATGTACCGTATGTTTTTGTATTTATATACATATAAATATACACGCCACACACACACAAATTATATAACAACAATCTTTTAATTTGGAATTTGAAGGCACTAAAAAAAACAAAGAAATAACAAAGAAATGTTTCAAGAAATAATTCAAGAAATAATTCCACTAAACTATTCTCGAAATGCCACCAGATCTAGTTTTGAATTCTAAAATATCATGTTTGATGTTCTGTTCCTCACTAAACATGTTTCCTAAATGTCTTTTGTAAATGTTCTCTGTTCTATGACCTAACGGTCAGGTGATTTTTGTCACGAAAAATATTTCATTTCTGCCTTTAAGGAAGCATGCATCAGATTATCCGTTTGATTTTCATGCCCTGTCTCATGGGACATGCAGTGTGTGTGTTTCTCTGTGTTAAATGCAACCCTCCAGTGATACACGTCTCTAAATAAAACATGCAAACATTTGAGAAGGATTCTCCCTTCGGCTTTTGCTTTCCCATAAGCCATTTGGGCAGAGAGAGAAGTACTGTGTGTTGGAAATCTGGCGGTATATTCCCGAGCGCAAACACGTCACTGTGGGAAATAGACCAGAGAATGTTTGTCTGTGGTGGGAGACGAGAAACGCTGAAGAAAGAAAGAAAATGAGAGACATTTGTGTTTTCTTTTCAGGGGAGGAATCTCATTCCTTCAGCTGCCGGTATCTACAGGTTAAACTTCACCGTTCTGATCGGTGACAAACCGTGTGTGTTGACCGTCTCAGAAACACAACTGCTGTGCGAGTGGCCTAATCTCACCGGCCAGCAAAAAGTCACCGTAAGTCTTTAATTCTCTTCCCACGACTATCATCTGATCTCATTTTTGTTTCTTGTGTTTCTCAGCATCGTGTTACTGAGAAGAGTTTCTGTTGTCTCTCTCAGGGGTTTTGTGCTGGATTTGTTTACAGAATCAGATCTGTATTTACACCGAATCAGAACTGTATTTTCATCTTTAAATAGCTTTGCTTTATTTACTGTACGTATTAAATGAATACATCAGTCTTGTGTTTTGTATGGCGGTTATTAAACCATAACCTGCGTGTATTTCCCAAGCGATCTGCCCTCATTCTCTTTGGTACAACTGTAAGCGAGAGAGAGAGAGAAATGCTCTGCGACCCAGAGACCCACATGTTTGTCCTCGACCTATATATTCTGACCTACATACAAGCTGTGTGAAAGTCATTCGTCTGGCCCTGCCACCGTTTACACACACCTCTTAACCCCATTTCTTTCTAAACACTGTTAAAAGTGATCTGTAAGACCTCCGTGAAATAAAATATTGCTATATAATGCTGTTTTACTGGAGGAATTTACCATGTCAATAAATAGTGATGTGGTGAGGTCAATGTGGAATTCTGGGATAGATTGCATTGTAGTCACAACGTCTTGAGATGATTTACTCTGTGGTGCAGTATTTATAACAAAATGTTTGTTGTGTAGGTGCTGGCTGGAGGATACAGATATTCTCCTGGAAAGCTGCAGATCTATTCGGACAGTCTACTGACGCTTCCCGCCATCATTGGAATCGGGGGAGGAGGAGGTCTTCTTCTCCTGGTCATCATCATCATCCTCATCGCCTACAAACGCAAGTCCCGTGACGCGGACCGTACACTGAAGCGCCTGCAGTTACAGATGCACACCCTGGAGTCCAGAGTCGCCCTGGAGTGCAAAGAGGGTAACGCAACCTTTGTTTTGTTTCATCATCCTTACGCTCGTCTTCTTTTCTTTCCTTCTTCTGTTTGTTTTATTTTTTTGTTTTCGTTTTGTTTACGTTTTTTCCGTTTGCTGTTTTTTTTACTTTTATTCTTTCTCATTTGTTTTTGTTCCTTCCTTTATTTGCTCTTTTGAGCCTTAGTTTTGTTTGTTTGCATGTTTGTTTGTTATTTTGTTTATTTGACCTTTTCCTTTGCTTTTATTATTTTGTTTGCTGTTTTGTTTTATGTTCATTATTTTTTTAATTCGTTTTTGATTTCCTCCTTTTGCTGTTTTGTTCTTTCCTTTTGTTTGTTTGAGCTTTTGTTTGTTTTTGCATTTGTTTTTGTTCCTCCCCCTTTTGCTCTTTTGATCCTTAGTTTTGTTTGTTTGTTTGCGTGTTTTTGTTATTTAATTTCCTTTCCTTTCATTGACCTTCCTTTCTTTTGCTTTTGTTATTTTATTTGGGCTTTTGTTTTATGTTCATTATTTTTCTTTTATATTTTTTATTATTTTTTATTATTTTGTTTGTTTGACCTTCGTTTTCTTTTATTTTGTTTGCAGTTTCGTTTTAATTTGTCTTTTCATTTGGTTTTGTTCTTTCCTCCTTTTCCACGTTTGTTCTTTATTTTGTTTGATCGTGCCTTTCTTTTTTTGTTCAGTTGTTTGTTCTATTGTCGAGTCTTTACATCTGTTCTTTCCATTCTTTCATTTTCTTTTCAATACTTCCAAATTGAGGTTCATCTTTCATTTGTTAGTTGTTCTTTGTTTCTCTTTGTTTTCTCCTCTATGTGTCTCTCTCTCTTAGGTTCAGTATTTGATTGTCTTTGTTTTAGTTTGACTCCTGTTTGAGATAACCTCACCTATCACAATGCAAACATCATTTATCATACACACGTACACGCATGCCGAACGGTCATCTCATTCCTGTGGTCACAAGGGCAAGAGACGAGTCGCCCATTATCTGTCTCTGTCGAGCCCGAGGTGACGACCTTGTCTGTCTCCAGACACAGAGAGGGATGAGCGCCAGAATAAAGAGGATAAGAGAGATGGATCGTTCGAGCTGAGAGTGACACATCACAAATAAATGATGAAACGTTCCTCCAGGATGAATAAAGTGTGGCGATAAATAACCACAACATTCAAATTGATTAGGTGAGTGGCAGCCGGACGCTTCGCGGAAAGTTTGGAAAGGAGAGCGGTCCAGAACATCCACATGAAGTCTCTACAAATGTTGGCAGGGATGGCAATGAGCTTCACTGATTTTCAATTTACTCGCCCCAAAATCAAATCAAAAACATGCCAGTCAGGTGTTCTTGTCCTGTCTAAGTGGGCAGTTTTTTTCCAGAATAAGTAGCAGTATGGACCAGACTCCATGCCAGGTGTCCAAACTCTGCTTACATTAAACTACATCTTGTTTAAACACCTGTCTCTCTTTCTCTCTCTCTCTCTCTAGCATTTGCCGAGCTGCAGACTGATATCCATGAGTTGACTCAGGACCTGGACGGATCTGGAATTCCGTTCCTTGATTATCGTACATACGCGATGAGAGTCCTTTTCCCGGGAATAGAGGACCATCCGGTGCTGAAAGAGATGGAGGTATATACACACACTCATTTACACACTATATTCAGCTGGAACTTAAAATGAAAGTTCACCCAAAAATAGAAATTATGTCATTTTTTCATTCATGTTGATCCAAACCTGTATACAACTCTTTCTTCTGTGGAACACAAAAAAAGATATTTAGAGAAATGAATTGATGTCCATACAAGGGGAGTCAACGGGGGTCAACATTCTTCAAAATATCTTCTTCTGCACAAGAAAGAAAGTCATACGGTTTAGAACGGCCTAAAATGTCGACGAGGATTTTTCATTTACTCCACAGTTTTCATTTGGCTCTCTTTCAGGTGCCAGCCAATGTGGAGAAAGCTCTGACTCTCTTCGGGCAGCTCTTGAATAAGAAGCACTTCCTGTTGACATTCATCCGGACGCTGGAGGCTCAGCGCTCGTTTTCCATGCGGGACCGCGGTAACGTGGCATCTCTCATCATGAGCGCCTTGCAGGGGGAGATGGAGTACGCGACCGGCGTACTGAAACAGCTCCTGTCGGACCTCATCGACAAGAACCTGGAGAGCAAGAACCACCCCAAACTTCTGCTCAGAAGGTACGTTTGCGGAGTTACCTTTTGATGTTGTTGGGTTACCTTTGACACTAATGAGAAAGTATGAAGTTATTAGCATCACTTATTGTTGGTCATACTGAGGGTTAGTGATTTCAACACGGATAAACTTTGTGATGTAATTGTATAACATACATGGATTATGTGAGCTGATCTTTCGAGAGTTCTTTCTCACAAGTTTTGCCTTGTGGGCAATAAGGCAGGCAAGAAAAATAGACTATATTAAATAAGTGATTCTGTTGTTATCTGTTGACTTGGGCAAGTAAGGAACCGCCTAGCAACAAGCAAGCAAATACCAAACACATTTTCAGAAAATGTAAAAATCTTTTCTGTCTCTCTCTCTCTTGCATTTCTCCCTCTTCCTCTATTAGCCCTTTCATGGCCGATTCTCGTTCGTCCGTCTCTTTCTGTCAGGTGATATTACACACCTGAGCACACACACGCTCCCTGCGGAGAGAAAGCGTGAGGGAGGAACGCTGGAAGCGAGACACAGTTGAACGCGTGACAGTAGATGGAGAATCTGTTGAGAGATTGAAGGAGACTGCGCGGGTGT
Organism: Triplophysa rosa; assembly: GCF_024868665.1. Taxonomy (NCBI): domain Eukaryota; kingdom Metazoa; phylum Chordata; class Actinopteri; order Cypriniformes; family Nemacheilidae; genus Triplophysa; species Triplophysa rosa. Next base: position 22,505,338 of record NC_079896.1, on the reverse strand, counting down.
TTAGTCTCAAATCAATATTATCAAAAAACAAATTAGCGCTTTCCAAAACTCACGACTTCAGCTTACTGATCTGATTTTGAGACAAATAGGGCTCGCATTCAATTCAAGTTGATATTTATTCTTCGAAATGTACTATAAGTGGATTAAACTTTTTTGAATAATCTGAAATAGCAACACAGGTCAATGTATTTACATAGCAATCACAATTGCACTATTTTTCATGAGTGTGAATAAATTATGAAAGAATTTTTATTTTTGGAAGAAAAATAAAAGGGCCCCAAGATGGATCCAGGTGGGGCACATAATTTGTGGCATTGTATGAAATAGAGAAATTAATAAAAAAATGTAGGCAATCAAACATCAGAAGAATAAGACGACTAACCCAAACAATTGATGTTCCAACAAACTGTATATATATTTTGGTTTAATTCAAATTATGAGTTTATGATTATGAGTCTGTATTTGGGGGGGCCGCAAAGTGATGCGCTCTACTCAAAGGGGGCCTTACAATTCAAAAGTTTGAGAACCACTGCTTCAAGGTTCCTCCGAACTGCCTCTAATTGGAAGTATTTAAACCGGTTTACTGTTACATCCATTGGCTCAGAACAGCATATCAGAATATACGTCTGCGTTTCAGTGACCATTACCATAGTACAATGCTTTTTGACGCTGTAATTGTGTCGTTACGGCATCTATCACCAGGGGTTAGTGCTGAACAAACGGATCCGATTTCATGGCTTACCAAGAGAAGTGTGGACAGTCAGTCCTAGAAATCAGATTTGAGCAACAAATCAGATTTGTGTGCGGTGTGAACAGATCCTGGGATGTAATTCAGTTTGTTATAGGCTAGGTCTATTGTTGCCTCAATTTCTCATCTGATTTGGCCATCGTCGGTTTCGTTTCTCAATTTTCATTCTGGTCTCACACACGACAGACAAACATCACCTAAATATCTAACTATTGTTTGTTATAGTTAAACCATTGTTAATTTTAATAAGGGTGGCGTTGGTGTCAGTCTCGTATTCTTTAGTCTCAGAGTACGAATGAGGGAATCATTTATCACAGATGGTAAAAACAAACATATTCCACCTGATTCCTCGTGTACGCCTCCTCGCGCGCCGCGAGCAGATTAGCGCTAATAAGGTCCGTTAATGAGCAAGCCGTGTAATTAGCTTCATTCTGAGGGACTTTCTTTAGACTAGAGGACTGTTATCGTACGCCAGGTTTCTGTTTAATGACACGAGATACCGCATGTTTTTAATTGACGCTTTCTTAATGAAGATTAGTGGTTGGCTCCGTGAGGGAAGAGAGCGGACGCGTCGGTTTGATATTAATGCAGAATTATTGGTGCGTGGCTTCTTTGAAGCTTTTTTCCCTCGAGCTGCGTTCGGCACCGCTGGCCGAATAATTCCACTGCAGCGCTTTGATGTCAAACGAGATTTAATAAAACAACCCCGAGATGTTGGTTATCACAAACACTTTTCTTACGAGGCTGTGAAAATGAGGAAATGTAAGACCTCTTCAAACATTTTTCTCTCTCTTTCACGCTGTCTCTCACTTTCTTTGCCCTTAGGAAAATTAATCACAGTCTTATTATAGGAAAAAGTTTTTGGGGGGGCGGATTGATTACCATTTGTGTAACTATAGTTTAAAAACAAATGTCAGGGCCAAACTCTGTTTACTATAGTAAGACAATGGTAAATTTGTGATAACAAAAACAATACCGAAAGACTACAGTTGCGCAATTCCATGCTAATGTCACCCGTAAGATGAAAAAAAATCTAGTTTGTACCAAATATTTTCACCATAATAATAGTTCAGAAGTCAATATTTGTTATTTGATTTTTATAAACATGGTCTCCAAAGTTAGATAAGTGAATTGACACATCCACAATGGTCCATTCCTCATAAATGGGCACATAAAAATAACTATTTTATGCTCTCCAAAGAGACATCCCTTCTCCGTTTGTTGAGTAATATAGCTTCTGGTTTTTGCATTTTCATTCAAAGAAATCCTAAAAGGTGGGGGGTTAGTAAAATATACACAGATAATTAAGTATACTGGTAATAAATACATTCCCTGAGAATTCATATTTCAAGTTTTGACTGAAATCTCAGATTCATAATGCTGGAATTGCCCAGTTGCTATAATTAAACCGTGGTACACTTTTGTACGGTTATCTCTTTTTTTCTGTCGCTCTTTTCTCTCTCTGTCTTAAAGGTTGTGTTGGGGTCTTACATGCGACTTTACACTATTTATTCTGTTTTCCCCCTCAGGACTGAATCAGTAGCTGAGAAGATGCTCACAAACTGGTTTACGTTCCTTCTCTACAAGTTTCTTAAGGTAAGTGGAAACCTGAGATATATTACTCGCTACACAGCATCACTGCTAAAATAACCAGCATAGACCAGTCTAATGTGGTTAGCAGCCCTTAGCTGGTTTCCATTAGTCAAGCTGGTCTGGTTTGATGGTTTTAGCTTCTTTACACTGGTAAGACCAACCAGACTGGCGGCTGACCGATAACCACGAACCAGACAAATGCAGTCCAGTCTGGCCATCACAGTCATGTTGGCCAGACTGTATAATTATGATATTTTCTTGGGTTTGTTTGTGGCCACGTCTTCTAATCGAATTCAGATACATGGCAAGATATGAAAGACTACTCTGTTGATCAACAGAAGGAAATTCTCTATTAGAACACCACTGTGAACCACATTTGTAGCCACACACATGCTAAATGCCTCTGGTCACATCATGAAGGCTGTAATGGAACGGTCTCTCAGACCGCGTGCGTCTCATCTCCTGCTGCTCATTAGCAGCCGTGTGTTTAATGATCCCCTGTGCTAATGAGACCTGAGGGGCATAGCCTGCGTACCGATGGGCCGCACCGTTGCTAAGGATCCGGCGAGGCACACTAGACATCCAAGAGGAGGTGTGTGTCAATCAGCGGTTTCACCTGCTATTATTATATTGGCTGATTAGCCATGATGTATTTGTGAATGGAACGGACTATACGCATGTTTAAATCGGACTGCGATGACATCATTAGTGTGTATTAGTAAGTACTCATCAGAATCATTAGTAAGTATTCCGAGATTTGAACACGCCCCCGACTAGACTCATCTAGACTTCATAGCAGCCTTCAGGGGCCAAGGACCGCCCAAGAGGCTATCTGCCAATCACATTCCAGCTTTGATTCCGGACGGATCGTTAAAGAACGGGACACGTCTCCGGTGTAATTCAACCAATTAAATTGAATATAGTGCCTGTGAGTTGTTTCCATTTTGTGCTTCATGCATCAGACGTTCAGGCAGCGGTCTGTGGGCGTGACGTCTGAGGGCTGAGACTAGAGATTATGTGGCTTTTGTGCTTGTCTATGACTCATATTTTTGAATCGGTAAACGTAAACATTTGTTGTTGATCTAGAAGTTGTTTCAGAAACGTTAAACTGCGGTTGTCCCGCGACGTTCTGCGCTCTCATGTGGAGAGAGAGAGCGAGAGAGAGAGAGAAAGGAATGATTAAATGAGATGGAGTGACAGTGGTGAGGAGAGATAATGTTATGAATGATGAAGATCTCGTGTAGGAGGACGAGAATGAACAGAATCGAGAGAGAGAGCGAGGCGTATGATTGGCTGTTTGACATGTATCTCTCCCAAGTGTCATACTTTCTCTCCTCCATAGTCATTAGTGTTGTGTTAACCCTCAATCTCTCTCTCTCTCGCTCTCTCTCTCTCACACACACACACACACACACACACACTTATTTTTCTACAAATCTCCCTCTTGGAGTTGGAGGAGGTCTGGGTTGATTTAATATTTTGTGTTGTATTTTTGTACATTAGTCCTTGACCGTGTTGGGTGTAACTAGTTACTAAGTAATTAGTTACTGTAATTTAATTACTTTCCCCTTGAAAAGGTAAAGTAAGGGATTACTCAGATTTTTCTCTGTAATTTAATTACAGTTACTTCTGATGTAATTGAGCTAAATCCTGTGTAATATATTTAATAGTGGAAATGACATCAAAATTATAAGTCTAACTTTAAAATGTATGCTTTAATATCTCCTTCTCACATTTGTATACTTTAGTCAGTTAATAAGAATAATGTATGTAGTTATTTATTTAAATGAACTAAATAAGCCGTTTCATGTCTATCCTTGATTCAGTTCTAATCAAGGATGATATAGGATATAGAAAGTAATGGTAATAAGTAATTAAATACTTTTTGGAGAGAGTCATTTGTACAGTAATCTAATTACACTATTGAATATGTAATTAGTAACTAGTAATTCATTACTTTTTCAGAGTAACTTACCCAACACTGGTCCTTGACTGATACACAAAATAAGAATTCCTATTATATCCTCCTGTTTCTTGAAACCCGTAAAGTAAATGTTCACTTGAAATTTCAGTCTCGTTTAAACTCAGCGGAATAATTTCTTCAGCGCCCTTTCAGGTGAAGGTAAAGAGAAAAGCTTAACACGGTGAGAAAGATCTTCACCGGCTGCAATTACGCCGTCCATGAGTTTCCATCTTCTGTACGGCAACAGCGGCAGTAATGTTTGAAAATCCATGAGGTGTGCGAGACCGGTGCGCTTTTAATGACTCTGTCGCTCTCCGCATGTAAAAAAGGTGAGAGGACGTGAGGGCCCTTCACTTCATCGGACCCAACCAACAGCGAGACAAATAAAACACACAGCCACAGGCAGCTATGATCAGGTCCGAGCAGATGGGAAGAGAGGAGAAAACAGCAGGAATTGGCAAAATAGCATGAATAGATGTTGTGCAATCGTTGTACAATAGTGCCCACAATAGTATAATTCGAGTTTTTGAACTTAATCAAACTTTTGTCAAACTACCTGTTCTATATGTATAAGACAGACAGCCTCAGGCTAGTTTTTTTTATTTTCTTCAAACAATTTGAAATGTCAGTGTTTTTAAAGAAGAAATGGAAATGCACATTACATCCATTGTGTGTGTGTGTGTGTGTGTTTGTGTAGGAGTGTGCCGGTGAGCCTCTCTTCATGCTATATTGTGCTATAAAACAACAAATGGAAAAAGGCCCAATAGATGCCATCACCGGTGAAGCCCGCTACTCCCTCAGCGAGGACAAACTCATCCGACAGCAGATCGACTACAAAACTCTGGTTAGTACCGCCCACAATAATGAAGCCCCTCCCACTTATATCACCCAGTTTTTACTGAAAAACAAAGGGTTAATATGGCAAAAAAAGGCGTAAACATCTCAGTTAGAGGTTGACTTTCATTTGGTAGTAGGGATTAAAGTAGATTAAATGATTAATCGCGTCCAGAATAAATGTTTGTGTTTACATAATATACTGCATGTCTATGCACTGTGCATATTCATTTTGTATATACATTTTTGTAACCATACATGCATATATGTAAGAAAAATATAAAAATTAATAAACTTTAATTAGTAAAATAATTGATTATTTATTTGTATATGTATAAATAAATACATGTAAATATTTCCTAAATATGTAAACATGTATGCGTATGTGTTTATAAATACAAAATTAATATGCACAGTGCACAGTACACAGACATATATTATGTAAACACAAACTTTTATTCTGGATGTGATTAATGAGGAGGTTTTCATGTAATTTGCTTATCAGATTCAGATTTAGTTTTTCCTGTTTTGACTTTACTTCCTGTGCTCTGCAGACGCTGCATTGCGTGAACCCCGAGAATGAGAGTGCTCCAGAGGTCACTGTTAAATGTCTGAACTGTGACACCATCACGCAGGTCAAAGAGAAGATACTGGACGCCCTATTTAAAGGCATTCCGTACTCGCAACGCCCCAAAGTTGGAGACATGGACTTCGGTATGAAATTATGAATGAACATCCCCATCTGGAACAAAAAACAGCCAAAGATGGTCAAGCTGGTTTTCGGAGTGTGGTTGTTTTGTGACAACTCAAGCCAGCTTGAACATGTTGGTCTACCAGGATGACCTCACCAACCGGTGGTCCATATGACCAGCTTTGAACATTATAAACCAGTTATCATCACAACTTGAATTTATAACTATATTTTTTCCACCAAATCTGTCAAAAACTGTCTGGATTTGCAACAGGAGTCTGATGTTATGCTTTTTTCAGAATGGAGGCAGGGTCGTATGGCCAGAACTATTCTCCAGGATGAAGACGTGACCACAAAAATCGACAACGATTGGAAGCGTCTCAACGCGCTGGCGCACTATCAGGTACTGCATTCACGCCTCAGCATCTTACTGCCAGGTTTCTATAGCGATACCTCTACATCCCGCTGCCTGGTAACCATGACAACTCCGCAACATGTTACTGGGTAACAATTGAAGCATTTTAACACCTAGCGTACGCCAGGTAACCATGGCAACACCTCACAAAGCATAACAGCAGGTGGTGTTGGTCAGTGAGGAAACGCTGGTAGAGACATTTGGGATTTATTGACAGAATTACAACTTTACAATCGACTTAAATGTTTTTTGTCTTTATTAAGCACAGTCTTGAGATTGTGTATTTGTGTAACTGGGAATAATAGACACGACCATTGTCTCTCTCTGTTGTCTAGGTAACGGATGGGTCAGTAATCGCATTGGTCCCCAAGCAAAACTCCGCCTACAACATCTCCAACTCTTCAACGTTCACCAAATCCCTCAGCAGATACGGTGAGAGCTCTTCTCTTGTTTCTCTCTGTCTCGCCCTCGGCACACCACAGTAAGCTCGACATTCATCCGCAGAGTGCCTGTTTCCGTCCGTGTTTGCGCTGTAATAATCTGCTTCTCAGTGTGGGAGCATCAGCATGCGTCTGCAGTCGCAACTTCAGACGGTAGACAAACAGGAAATGATGGATGTGAAATCTAGAATCTCTCTCTGAATGAGTAAAACCCTTGACATTCCGCCCAATTTCGATTTCCATTACTGAAACAAGCGCGCTCGTTTCTCCAGCGGTGACAGAGCGTTTTCCATCTTTTCCTGATTAACCCGGAATATTTATTTCCTGTAGTGTTTGAAAAGATGCGCTGCTATTAATTTCGCTCTCCCGGTCTGCATTTCTCTTGTCTTGATGCGTGTGTCACTTCATTTATCACGTCTGTACTCGCTTACACGCTTACCGTGTTATACAATGTAGATCTTCACTTCAAGATGAAATGAAGGGAATGGGAGAAAAATGCACAGATATGTATTTAAAGGTACAGTTCACACAAAAATGAAAATTCTTTCATATGAACTCGCCCTCATGACTTTCTTTATTCTGAGGAACCCAAAAGAAGATATTTTGAAGAGTGTTGGTAACCAAACAACATTGGCCCCCATTGACTTCCATTCTATGCATACACAATTAGAGTCATTTCTTCTTGAAATATCTTTTTTTGTGCTCCACTGTACAAACAGTCATACTTTACAGGTTTTGACCAACATGAGGATGAATTAATGATGACAAAATGTATGTTTTTGGGTGAATTATCCCTTGAATTATCACTTGGTTTGAAAAACTGTGCAACCAAAACATCTTTAAGTTCTTGAAACATCTAAATATCGATGCCCCGCACTCCACAGAGAGCATGCTCAGAACCGCCAGCAGTCCAGACAGCCTGCGCTCCAGGACGCCCATGATAACTCCGGATCTGGAAAGCGGAACCAAACTCTGGCACCTGGTGAAGAACCACGACCACGCAGACCAGCGAGAGGGCGACCGCGGCAGCAAGATGGTGTCTGAGATCTACCTGACGCGTCTGCTCGCTACCAAGGTGAGAAGAGAAAGCGTGTGAAATGGACACTATGGCTACATCGACGATACCAAAAAACCATGACGCTGCCTGTTCTCCTTCAGTATTGATTCAAGAGTAAATGAATACGGTCTGACTGACAGTAGAAATGAGTCTGTAGAGAGGAAATCTGTTGCTAATATTCTTAACACACACTCGCACACAGACGCACTTGAACTAATTGGCTTAGTTTTTAAGCACATGTGAGATTTTCGGAGCTGATGTCATTAGACAGTTTGTGTTGACCTTTGTGTGAGAATGATAGTCGCTCATTAACATTTACCAGCCTTCTCTCTCTCATTGAGGCCTGTGTCTTAATTAGACCAATGACCTTTGCTTATTGAGCGGTTTGGGAAAAACTAGGTCTTCATCCGTCCCGTGTTTTCGTCTCTATCTGGCAACGTGCAGATGTCTCTGCTTCAACCTCACGAGAATTGACTGCACATCCGTGTAAAGAGTATGTGCATCAGAATATAGACACGCGCATAAAATGTCTGTATTTAGTTGCGTGATAAAGATTTTTGGCATTTAGAAGAGGGAACAAGCATCTTTCAGTCTAAAAATTTGAATCTTCATGAATCTTTAAACATGCACCTCTTTCAGTTTGTGTCCATCGAGAGAAACTAAATAAAGATTGGAAAAATTACTGTTAGAAAATGATTGAATTCGCTGGACTGTGCAAAATTAGACATTATACTGGATTTCAATAAATTCTCAGGGAAGAGATGATGTAAGTGTATTATGATATATGGGCAATTCCAGCGTTATGCATGTGACATTTTCAGTTAAAACGTGGAATATAAATTCTGGGAGAATGTATTTATTAACAGTATATTGAATCGTCTGTTTAGATTTTACTAAACCTCTGATGATGAGGCCAGACATCAGAAAATATCAGTCTGTGCACAAGTTGTTTATTTTAAAAGAGAGAAATGTTAATGCATTACGGATGTGACAAAAAAGGGTGCACGTTTTTGAAAGACAACATACTTGGTAGGATTTCTGTGAATTGAAATGTACAAACCAGAAGCAATAATATCCAACAAATGAAGAAGGGATGGCTCTTTATATACTGTACCACAAAATAGTTTTCATTTGAACTAATGAGGAATATGGACCGTTATGGATGTGACGATTCTGTTATGGATGTGACGATTCACTATGAAAACCTATGCTTTGTGTAATTTTAACATCTCTTCTTTCACACAGGGTACGTTGCAGAAATTCGTCGACGATCTGTTCGAGACCATCTTTAGCACGGCTCACCGCGGCAGCGTTCTTCCTCTCGCCATCAAATACATGTTTGACTTCTTAGACGAGCAGGCGGACCGACACGTGATATCAGACCCCGACGTCAGACACACGTGGAAGAGCAACTGGTGAGTATTTGAAAGACAACACGAATCAGATGTTCTCTTTCTGGACCCTTATGAATGATCCTCCTCCTTTTTCAGTTTGCCGTTGCGGTTCTGGGTGAACGTGATCAAGAACCCTCAGTTCGTGTTTGACATCCATAAGAACAGCATCACAGACGCGTGTCTGTCCGTGGTGGCTCAGACCTTCATGGACTCGTGCTCCACGTCGGAGCACAAACTGGGCAAAGATTCGCCGTCCAACAAGCTGCTGTATGCGAAAGACATCCCCAACTACAAGAACTGGGTGGAGAGGTGAGATAGAAATGTTTACAAAGGGCGATGTTCAACGATTAATGGCATCCAGAATAAACGTTTGTGTTTACAGATATACTGTATGTCTGTGTACTGTGGATTGGTATTTTGTATTTATAAACACATATACATGCATGCATATATTTAAAATATATATTTGCATGTATATATTAATATTTATATATAATTTAAATAATATATAAACGTTTATTTTTGTATATTATGTTTTTCTTAAATATATGCCTGTATATGCATGCGTTTATAAATACAAAATGAATATGCACAGACATATATTATATAAACACAAACTTTTATTCTGGATGCGATTAATCTCAATCAGCTGTTGAACAGCCCCGGTCAGTTATTAGACTTGTATTGTTTTACTATGTAGACTACAGCATGAAAGTGAGTTTTTGGTGCAGCTTACTTTTTTATATTTCAGAACTGGCGAAATGTGTGTTTTAAGGGTGTTTAATGCTGTACTTACTGACTGATTTGTGTGTCGGGCAGGTATTACTCTGATATCTCACGCCTTCCTGCCATCAGCGATCAGGATATGAGCGCGTATCTCGCCGAACAGTCTCGCCTGCATTTAAATCAGTTCAACAGCATGAGCGCGCTGCACGAGATCTTCTCCTACATCACCAAATACAAGGACGAGGTGAGCGGGCTTATAAATACAAACTCTGCCTCTGTCATTTTGTAGCAGACGTGTCGGTTTTCTACCAGCGCATTAACTGCGAACGTTTGAAAACCATTGAACTTGTTGCCATACTTAAACTTAAAGAGATGATTTACCCAAAAATGGAAATTCTGTCATCATTTACTCACCCTCGGGTTGTTCCAAATCTGTATACATTTCTTTGTTCTGATGAACACAGAGAAAGATATTTGGAAGAATGCTTTTAACCAAACGGTTCTTGGGCACCCTTGACTACCATAGTAGGAAAAATGGCTTTATAACTTTCTGTGTTCTGTTGAAGACAAAGGAAGATATTTTGAAGAACGTTGGGAAGCAAACAGTTGTGGGACATTTTGACTAACATTGTAATCTTACATGAGTAAAAAATGGCAGAATTTTCATTTTCGGGTGAACTGTCCCTTTAAGTGTATCCAGTGAACAGTGTATCTACTGTGTCGTTTTAATCCTAACAAGATTCTTTTTGTGATTCTTTCAGTTTGTTTCAAAGTGATGAAATTGATGATCTGTTGTGTGTTTGTTTGTGCAGATCCTGTCAGCATTGGAACAGGACGAGCAGTCGCGCAGACAGAGACTCCGATCCAAACTGGAGCAGGTGATTGACACCATGGCTCTGTCCAGTTGATCAGACCGCACACACACTGCCCTGCTCTGATTCAGCGGACCGCTGGAACACACACACTCTCGTCTCTGTGTGTATGTGTGTGTTTTTGCAAGGACAAAACCACAAACTCTGAATGCATGTGGTGCAGATTTGGTTTCTGATTATTGGGAGTAATGTCGAGTGCGGTGGCTATTTCACACGACACACAGACGGACGGATGCTTTTTCCTGTTCTGAAGAAACAATGAGGATCTCTGATGAAGTCATGTGACCGTGTCATGAGCCAATGATCCAAGGAAAAGACGCTCGGATTTGCGTGTTTACGATTGTTTTATTATTATTATTGTGTACAAATGTATCAACTGCCCACTCTCACTTGTGTTACAGCTGAATTTGCACAGTTTACAGAATCAAAGATAATCAGCTTCCGTCATCTTCACGTGAGACGCAGCGACACGCCTCGTATCATTCAGATGCTATAGGGATTGACGAAGATTAATATTATAATAAACAAAAGGACAAAAAGAAGGAACAAAAATACAAATATGAAACCTGTCCTGTGCCATGTTTTAGTTGAATGTTGTTTAATGGGAAAACATTTAAGTGGGAATGTGTTCTTGTTGATTTGAAATGGAAAAAATGCAATGAAGCAACACGCTAAAGGATCTCAAAAGGTTTTACGTCAAAGCTTGAAACGAGGTTTAATCCGCTCGCACCCATCAATCTGCAGCATCGTCTTACGAGATCTGTCTAGATGCATTTTAACAAGATACATGAATCATGAATTGTAAAAATGAAGTATAGTTTTAGGACCATTCAGATATGTGACCTGCTCTCTGCGTTTATCTCCCTCCTCTTTCATCTTTTAGAAAAAGTCGCAACTTTAATATAAATAAGAGGAAGAGAGAGTTTCATGAGTCGGTGTTTCTAAAGTGTGTCAATATAAAGAGGAATAGCAGTCTCATTCATCACAACTGGTCAGACAAGAGAAAGCGCGTTTGTGGTTAATGAGACGATTGTTTTAACCTATTAACCTGTCATTCACCAGCGAATGTTTCCACGTCAATGAATCGACAACACGTTGCAGTGTTACGAACAGGTACGGAAGTTAAAATGGTTGAGATTAGGAGTCATTTTTCTGTTTTTGAATCCGTGTTTCTTCCAAAAAGTGTGTGGCCAGTTTCTTAGTTTGCCGGCATGTTGAAGGTTCAATGCAAGTTTGGCTCTGTCAACAGTATTTGTGGCTTAATGTTGATTGAAGACAGAAAGTAAAAGATTTGCTCTTTTTTTTTTTGATGCAAATATTATAGTAATGGCGCATTCCAGAAGCTTTAAAAGCAAAAATGACAAGCTCATATTTTTGAGTATTGCGGTCACAGAAATTATTCCACAAATGCTGTCAATGAACATTCAATTTTTGTACTTTTTTTGTTTTGTTTTATTTTTTCCAAAATCTCAGTGTAATGAAGAGTTATATTGTAACCAGTGTTCGGTGACATCATCAACAGCATTCGTTTTCTTTTAACAAATTATCGAGAGAGAAGAAAGAAAGTCTTTTTATAAACACAGATGTGTTGATTTCTAGTCATCTGAATTAAAACAAACCTTGTGTTGTGCACAAGTCTACACATAGTCCCACACTGAATCATGTTTTACACACACACAGTTATCTTGACACGTCCTAAGATTGTTGTAGTGTTGATGTATTTTGGTCGGTGTAAGTCTGGTTGAATAACCGTTTACCCTCTCGCTCACATGCTTTAAAACACACGAAAAACATCTCAGGATCTTCCTCTCGCTCTTGGGTTTGTCATTCTTTGACTGTGAACTAGAGACGTGTTTCAGAGAGAACAGCCATATACAGACACATTAGCAGATAGCTTGAGTTTCTCATTTGGCTGCAAATCTCATCAAATGTAAAAAAACATGTTTTAATTTATTTATGTATGATGTTGTTGTTGTTTTTCAGAGATTGTGTATACTGGTGCTGTGGTTGCTTATTGAGTTGGAAACAAATGTTTTTCCTCCCTCTCCTTTTTAATGGATTCTGAACTTTGATGAATGTGACGCAGAGACAAACTCGTCCCCCACTCCACCTTGCTGCTTCTTTCGATGTATTTCTGATAAAATAATGAAGAAGCTTCAATCGCAATAAGATGAAGATGAAGCGAGACATTTTGTGTTGAAATAACGTTGAAGAAAATCATGTTTCAGGATTCACAGACTGTCACGAGTCGGCTGGTGTCTATTCATTGTGTAAATATTGTTTTCTTATTTTGCAGATTTACTATTTGTAAATAAACACGCATTAAGGAGAGATTAAACATTGGTTTTTGCTAAAACACATTTGTTGGTTACTCTCTGGTTTTGTCCATCATGAGCAAATATTTTGTACTTTGTGTTAATTATTACAAAAAATTCAATTCGCAGGTTTACTTTGTCGTTTCCAGACATTTATATCAGCGGAAGTCATTAAGAAATAGCAGAACGTCTTTAGCGGAATATTCTGTGTAGTGTGTAAGATATTTTAAACTGTGTAATTATGTTGTGGTTATTTGGTTTGATTTCATTTTATTTGGGATCTCATGGATGCTCTTCGGTTTCATAATGAACCCATAATGATTTGCTCCTGGGACACAGTTTCCATCTCAAATGGAAAGATTTTAATAACATTGTGGGGATGCTTCTCTTATGTAAATCTGTGTAAATAGAGCTGAACCTGCGGTGAACACACAACATTTCTCCTCAGGTAAGATTATTACTGTGTGCGAGTGTTTGAAAGTGGTTTATGAGGATACAAAATTGTATAACAACATGGGTAGTACAACAAATTTCATAATTTCCTGTGAACCGAAAGGCTTAAAACAACATACACGCAAAGATTTTGCCAAGTCTACATGCATTCAACCATAGGTTTCTGAAGTAATTATTTTTGTCTCTATGTGGGTGCGAGTGTGAAATCAGTTTATTGTGATGGTGAGATCTGTTAATTCCACTTTGCCTGCAACTCCTCCCTCCGTCACCTTCAGTTTGAAGTCCTGAAGGGATACAGGACAGTTCTGCCCCCTCAGATGCCGTGTGTGTTGCTCAGGTGTGGAGAGAGCTGTGGGTCTGATGGAAACCGACCCAGGGCTCCGCTCAAATGCCAGGCGGCTCTGTGGGGTTCAGCAACACCTGTTTTCTCTCACCTTGAGCCTGAGAAGAGTGACTCAGCGCTGGAAACTTCCCACCGTGCCTTGCTGCTGTGACTGCCACCATCTCAACATTGTGTCTGACCGTTAAATGTCACTTGAAACCGGAGGAATTATGGTAAGTATTTTAATATAAATTATTATGTATTCATTGAGTCCATATTAAGTCAAGACACTTCTAATATATACATTCAACCTTTGAATCCAACACTGTAAAAAAAATTAGGCCTCAACTCATTTTTATAATTTTGTCAAACGACAAAAAAATGTCAATGCAAATTTGACAAGGAAATGTTTGATTTGTTTAAATACTCTATTTGCTCAAAGAAAAGCAGCATAGAATTTTTCCACATGTTCACTTCTCTTCCTCTCTCGCTCTCTCTCTCTGACAGCTTATGATTCTGTTTCCTGTTTCTCCAATCAGGTCAAGCCCCCAGAGGGGCCACACGTCTTTCTGATGGATCCGTCAGAGCTCATCTCTTCACTGAAGTTTAGACCCAGGCAGGATGGATTAACAGAATCTGGAGCTGTCAGCAGATGAAGTGACCTGTGAAAGTGTATGATAGTGAGCACTGCTGATGTTTATATATTGGATTTTCTATATTTAAGTGTGGCTGCAGAATGCTAACCATCAACATTCAACGCTGTTAGTATGAACACATGCGCTGAAAAAAAAAGTTTGTTTAGGGTGAAGTCATATAGGGTCATTTTTAAAATGTAGTTTTTTGTTGTTTAGGAAATCCAGAAATGGTTCTTTACAGCAGTTGGCATGAGGAACCATGTTATCGAGTATCAAAAACTTCTAGTAATGATTTAAAGAATCATTTACACTGTCAAAAAAAGGTACTTTTTTAGGGGAAACAAAACATTTAACTCGACTGGTCCTTAGGGTTACATTTATGGCAATATATGTTTTTTTTTGCAAAAAAAAGGTAATGTTTATACCATGGTTATACTAAAAGTATTAAAACATTTCTGTTTTTATTGAAAAAAAATGTTTTGTATAATTGTATGACAGAAATATTACAGTAAATATTATATAATCTTATACAATATTTAGTATATAAAAATGGTATTTAAAAAATGACATATTATTAATCAAAATTAATTAATCAATTAATCAAACTTAAACTACACAAAATTAGAAATGTTGTCTTAGCAATACAGTGAAAAAAGTTTAGGTTGAGGCACTAAAATGATTAACTGAAGGAAATAAAAACTAAACTAAAACGGAAATAAAAATATATTATTTAGCGATATAAAAAATACAAAATGCTGTAAAATGACAAACAACAAAACAAAATAGCTCACATAAACTAAAACTAACATTAAAACTACAAGTATAAAATGAAAGCCAAATTAAAATATGAGTAAAACTACAATAAAACTAAAAACACAAACTAAAATAACACTGGTTTGTATTGTACATGCATTGGTTCATTTCATCACATTCTATAAGAGTCTGCACATGTTGTTTGTCTGCACATTAGTAACTGCAGACATGATCAAACACAATATGTCCATTAAATTTTGCTCAGATCAGCTCTGGAATATGGATTTGTTTTCATAGCGTTAAGCAGAATTGCTGAAGTCTCTTTTCATTTTAAGGGATGTTGTAGACACAAAGATGAAGAGATGAGAGGAATCCTGACCAGGGTTTGTTTGTTTTTGGCCAGCACAGTGAGGAGTGACACGAGAGTTCTGCTGTCCAGGGTACTGAAGACTCTCAGCTCCATTTAACATAATGTCCATGTCTAAATCTAATTTCACATGTTCTCGTTCAACATGATAGTGTCTTTTTCCTCTCTGTGCATTTGTTGAAAGCACATCTAGTGGAGTCATGTCACCGGGCTGTGCTTGGAACAGCATGCTAACATAATGTACTATCAGCGCTATTTCTGTATCTTCTGTTTTCCTCAGGCCACGTGTCTTATTAATGAAGAGGACGGAAGAAGCCACACTTTCATTAACCTTCAGTATTCATAATTCACACGCTCATGTACTGCTGCCTGCCTGCCTTCCAGTTCTGAGACGACAGTCTATTCATGGCAGGATAAGGTGTTATAATAATACGTTTATGTTTGACATTGTTGAATGTGTGATTTTGGTTAGTTTAGGGTTAGTTCTGCATATCTGTTGGGTTTTTGTGCCCTGTGATGGACTGGCCAGGTTGTATCCTCCCTGTGATCCAAGATGCTGGGATAGGCTCCAGCCCTCCCGTGACCTGCAGAGGATAAGCAGGTTTAAAGAATGGATGGATGTCGGGTTTTAAAGTAACAGCCAAACTGCCATTTCTTACATCCACCTCTGTGTTCGAGGTTTTATTAAGCTAAAAAGCAGACTGCTACTTGTATACTTGTTAATGACATATATTAGTATACTATAAAATGCTATAGAGTGACATTTTTAAGCAGTTCCCTTTATGAGCATTTTCATTAGCAATTTCAATAATTTTTCCTATTTATTATTTATTCCTTTAATAATATTTGTATTATTAAATATCCCATGATGCATTATAAATCATGTTATCATAAAGGACAATAATGAACCATTAATAATAATAATAATAATTAATTAATTAAATACAATTTGCTGTCTTGTCACAAGCCTCTGAGGTCCTTCTGAGCAAAATAATAATTAATAAATTATTAATCAAATTTAACAAAATCATACAGACTGACTTCTACCGAAGCACATACTGTAGCTGTAACCTCAGAGCTCACGTCATCATCCATTTTCCCTAAAAAAATCTATTTCTCAACAGAAAAATGAATTCGATTTTTTATTGCTGTTTTTCTGAAGGACACCGTGGTTTAAAGATCAGCAGGGGCTCTCTATAGTTGTTCCAGCTCATGACTCATGTCTCCAGAATGATTCTCAGGAATGCTAGAGTTTGGAGTCATTGTATTACAGCTCTCATTGCAAAGCCAACACACTTGTCATACTGTACTGTAAAAAAAACCTTTTTAAGACATCCACTATATAGAGATTTTTAAACAGGTAAGTTTCTGATCTTTTTCTTCACAGGGCAAGTGAAAGACGATGCTTAACCTTCAGAAAATGTTGATCAGCTTCAGGAGGTCATGTTAAATATTTTATGAAATGGTGAGATTAGTTTTGGTGTGTCGCAGTTTTTATGAAATGATTTATGAATGACTTTTAAAGGAGGAAAATTGTGTGGTAACAAGGTTGCACATAATGCAATATATCTCTCTCAACCACTCTCTTCACACTTCACCAGGCCTTTGAGAAACTGTCAATCTCACCGCGGTGCATCTTTCTGATCTAAAGCAAGAGAGACAGTATGTAGAAGACAGCCCTGTATGGAGTGTGCTGGTCGTCATGGTAACATATTTCTGCCACATTCTGAGTGTACTGTACAGCTCTTAAAACTAATGTAGCGTTCTCAAGAAAACCATGGGAAGATTGCTTAGCTTGTGCTACCATCATGGTTCTCTGTACATAATTAAACATCTACATAAATATCATGACATGAATGGGAAGCACCCTTGCAATAAGTAAACTTCACAGAAATGTTCATGCGTATGCATAAGTAAAGTTTAAGCATATTTTAAGTATACTTTATGTAGTAAG
The DNA here is from genome assembly GCF_024868665.1 of Triplophysa rosa. Taxonomy (NCBI): domain Eukaryota; kingdom Metazoa; phylum Chordata; class Actinopteri; order Cypriniformes; family Nemacheilidae; genus Triplophysa; species Triplophysa rosa. Next base: position 22,487,806 of record NC_079896.1, on the reverse strand, counting down.
TTTAATAAAATCATTGAACTAGTTAGTGTGCTATTTTCTTACTACCCAGGACTAAAGTGGCCTTCTTTTTAGTTTTTAAGAATACTAAGAATATTAAGTGTAACAGTACTAAACTTTGAGTACAAGACTAGTTGTTTGTGCTGCAACTATACTACTTATACAAACTATATGTGAACTTATAGGAATGCTTTTTACTACAATTTAATACTTTTTGTTGTTGAAGAAGTACAGTTGAAGTACACAAATAACTAGTTTAGTTTTTATACGGTACTTTTAAGTTTTCTTTAAGTGAACTTAACATCATATTTATAGTATACTACACTTTACTACACCACACTACACAATACTACATCACACTACACCATGTGTAACTTGATTATATAATTATAGATAAGTTTATAAGACAGTATTTAAAAATATGTGCACAAAATGTATTTAATAGGATACTTAATCAGAAGAGTAAACCCATCTACAAGGCTATACTTGAAATATTTAATAATACGTTCAGTATATTTCCATCAAAACAGTATACATACAAAGTAGACTGAAAGTATATTTTCCTATTTATTTTTACTAATACCACTTAAACGTATGTCTTGGTATTTACTTCAGTGAAGTGACATGTTTTCAATATAAAAACAATTATTATAATTAATAATACTAATAAAATAAAATTCTCCATTTGGAATGAAGTGGCAGTAAAGTCTGGAGATCTGGATGCAGTGTAGGACCTGCTGCCCTACTGAAATATCTGAGAAGGCTTTTTGGGCATGAAGGCTGAAGTCAAGTCCACCCTCATCCTTCTGGTAACACCCTGAACACACAACAAAACTCATAACAGCCAGGTCTTCTGTGCAATTAAAAAAAAAAGAATTTACACACACCTTATTCTCTTCTTGTATGTCTCACTTTATCTCACTCTGTCTCGATGTCACGTCATATCATGTAACAGATGTTTCTGGGTCAAAAACGTAATCGTGTTTAACATGACCGCATGCTCGCTTTGATCACGTGTTACTATGGTAACGTGCTATCCCTGTGAGCATTGATGCAACAGAAAAATATAATATGAATATAATATGAGGCCTACTTGTTTTTTTTAAGATTCTTGGTTATGTTTAATTATTATTTTTCAGATATTTCATTATTATGTATAGTGTGTTTTACAGGACTTGTGTTAATGCATTGGACCAATGCTGATAAAGCGGGAAATAAAAGAAAGAAAATGAGATGTGAGCGTGAGTAAATGATTACAGAATTTCTTTTTATGGTGAACTGTTCCTTTAAAAGTGATGAAAAACTATTTTCATACCTGCAGAATAACTCATGCCACAGCTGATAATAGAGCTTAAATTATAGAAAAGAGAATGAAATTTATATAATGTATGATGTGAGATAATGACCTGCATCCCTGTATGAATCACTTTATCATGAGTTACCATGTTTTATGAGAATTAATAATGCTAGGTTATATTTTCCACAGGTAAAACATTTATAATGTGACAGCATAGTGAGTTCTCTTCATTATCAAGATCATATTTCATGTAGTGGCTTTTTCAGAAATAAACTCTTTAAATGATTTTTTACATGTAATCCTTTATTATTTACAGTGAGAACGAAATGATAAAAACAGCAGTTTCCTTTGCAATTATAATTCCTTTAAGATATTTGCAATTTTCACTATGTCACGCTTGTTAACCACCTTTATTGCTTTTGTTCACAGTATATACAGTCTGTTTTAACAGGTGAAACCCTGACAACCAATATTTAACGTGAAAGCTCAAGGATGATATTGAACCAAATGACATTTGTGTTAGGCATAACTATTAAAACACTTTTTCTTTGCAAACATCCCCCGGTCACTTTTTACTATATTTGCAGCTTTCTTATATCGCTGTTCTTACTTATATCATATTGTTCAACAAAAATATTCACAAATATTCAAATAAAAAACTGATATTCACCTTATCCAGAAGTGTGACAACTAGCCCCAGTCTTTTCTACATTTACTTTTCATTTGGCAGTTCATTTACTGAGTAAAGTCTAGACTTCTGTTAAAAAGGTGCAGTCAACAAACATTTTAAGTAAAAGAGTACGCTTCACCGTTGACTAAAATGTGAAACACAAAGACAGCTGCTTTGAGACTAAAACTATTTCCTGATGTTCATGAGTTTTATACACAGAGCCACTTAATACCTTGAACTCCATCATTACTTCGTCACGTTTCTGAAACACAAAAGATGTTTTTCCTTACAATAAGAATATATATAATCCTCAAAATAATTATGACAAACCAAAACTTTGGTTGTAACATTTAGTTCAGAATTTAATCTACTGTAGATCTGTGCTTGTCTGAATGTACTAAAAACCCCTCTTTACCCATTATCATTACAACACTGCAACCACTGGTCCTCCTTCATTGTGCTTTATGATGTAGTATTCTATTATTGCTATAAAATTATGTTAGGACTTCAGAGTCAAAAGCTTAGTTCATTTTTCCTAGTAACACGGAAAACCCAGTTCTGTTCTTTGGTATTATGATCAGAATTTACATATTACAAAAACAGGAAGCTGGAGTGTATAAATTGTCACTCAAATGAATTTTTTCACATTGCACGCAGGTACCGGAGAACACTGAACACAGTCGAGTACGAATGGATAATTCAAAGAAAAAATTGGAAGTATCAGGTCAGTAAATGACAGGTATACTGTATGCCTAGAAGATTTAATCAAGGTCAATTTAAAATGGTTTATTTGTTTTCCAGTGGTTGTTGATTGAATTAAATAAAGATATAGGGGAAAGTAAATATAAATATTTACGTAAGGTGGTTTATAAAAATGTGTATGATAAAAGTATCTAAAAAGTTTACACGTGTGATTTTTGTTAATGACTCTTGCAAGTTTATCAGAGCAAGGACATGTTTTAATTAATGTAAATTACATTTGATTTCCTCAAAGCTTTTAACATTTTTGCATTGCAAAGCATCTTTACAGAAAATATGTTTTTGCAAGAAACAGTAGAGACAAGAAGGATAAAAGAAGAACTAGAAGAAACGATGAATAAAAAAAACATGAAAATAGATTTGCAATAACATCATGATAAGGTTGTCAATTTGACATTATGTATTGTACAAACAATAAAGTGTCTATAGGCTAGTTATCGAAACCTTTCCACAGCGATATAAAAAGTATTGTCTTAATTTACGTGAGCTCTCCCGGTGAGCAACATTCTCAAGAAACCAAAATTCAAATGAAGGAAAAACCTTTCGAGAAACAGGTTTTACAGGGAGAGCAGTTCTCTTGCCCTGTCAACAGCTTTACATGTAAAGCATGCATATAGGTGCCTAAGCCCACATGTATATCAGCATCAGCAAATCGTTCCTCAATATTAAGAACTGAATTTAACAAATTTTAAATGGACAGTTCACCCAAAAATGAACATTCCGTCATCAATTGCTCACCCTCAAGTTGTTGCAAACCTGTATAAATGTCTTTGGTTGAACTCAAAGAAAGATATTTGGAAGAATGTTAGCAACTGGGATTTCTGTGGCACCATTGACTACACTGTAAAAAATGATTTGTTGTTTTTTTGTTGTTTCAACTTAAAAAAAATTGTTACCTGGTTGCCTTAAAATTTTAAGTTAGTTCAACTTAAAAATATTAGTCAACACAACGAGTGACTAATATTTTTAAGTTGAACTAACTTAAAATTTTAAGGCAACCAGGTAACTAATTTTTTTAAGTTGAAACAACAAAAAACAACAAATCATTTTTTACAGTGTACCATTTCTACCATTTTTTCCAAATATCTTTCTTTGTGTTCAACAGAGCAAAGTTATTTATACAGGTTTGCGTAATTCACGACAAAATGTTCATTTACGCTCAACATTGACAAAACAATCAAGCAAAAGTTGGCAATAAACAATCACTGGCAAATATTAAAGAATAGCGTAATTTATCTAAGCCACAGTACATTCTGGTGATTTAATTCAGTTTATTATGTTTGGGAACACAGATATGAGAATCGTTCTACTGGGTAGAACTGGAGTTGGAAAAAGTGCCACAGGAAACACTATACTGGGAATGGATAAGTTTGGAGAGGGCAATTCCATCAATTCCTTTACTAAAATCTGTGAGGCAGAAAAAGCCCAAGTGGACGGACGGGTCATCTCAGTAATTGACAGTCCAGGACTGTGTGATACAAAAATGATTGAAGAGCAGGTTGCATCTGAGATAGTGAAATGTGTAGAAACGTCTGGTCCTGGTCCTCACGTGTTCCTGCTGATCATCAGACTGGATGTGAAATACACTGAAGAGGAGAAGAACATCGTGACATGGATTCAGAAGCACTTCGGAGAAGATGCTATAAAATACACCATCATTCTCTTTGCTCATGCTGATGCGCTGATGGATAAAACATTAGATGAATATGTAAAAGGCCGTACTGAAATACAGTCACTGATTACTGAGTGTGGTGGTAGATATCACGCATTTGACAATCGCAAGAGAGAGAAGCGAGATCAGGTCACAGAGCTGCTAAAGTTGGTCGATAAAATGGTGAGAAAGAATAGAGGAAAAAACTACTGCAATGAGATGCATAAAGAACTCCAGAAGAAGATCGAATGGGGGAGTTTGAAAAAAACAGCAAAAGAGTATAGCAAGATAGCATTAAAAGTAACAGAAACGGCAGCAGCAGCAACGGCAGCGGCAGTAGAAACAGCATTACGTGTAGGAGCAGAAAATGCAGAGGCAGCAGCGAATGAAGTAGCAGCATCAGGACTTGAAGTAGCTGAAGAAGCCGCAGAAGCAGTAGCAAAAGTAGTAGCACGTGTATAAGTAGGACATATTTGTGACCATAGACAACAAAACCAGTCTTAATGGTCAATTTATTGTCAGAACAGAATGCGCTTTTTATTTTGTGCACTAGTGTTATTAATGCATGAAGAAAAAATCCTTTCTCACTTTTTTCAACAAATGACAAATGCATGTGTATAATTATAATGTGAAATGGTTTTCCCATGTCGACTGTATGTTTGTTCGTGTAAATGTGTATTTGTTCGTTTTTACTGATTAACTGATTTATAGTTCTTTCTTTTGCAAACGCACTGCTATTAATAACATCAAAGTATGATGGTTTAAAGATGAATTTACATAAATAATTAAATCAAATAATAATCATTAAAGCAAAGGTGATTGTTGCTCTAGTGCAGTGGTTCTCAAACATTTTCGTTGTAAGGACCCCTTTGTGTAGAGTGCATCGCTTTGCGGCACCCCAAATAAAGACTTATAATCTTAAACTTAACATTTTTATTTAAACAAAAACATATTCGGTTATACAATGCTGAAACATCAATTCTTTTGTCTGGTGGTCTAATTTTTGATTGCATAAAATCTATGATCAATTTCTATATTTCATAAAATGCCACAAAATCTGTGGCCCCCTGGATCCATCTCGAGGCCCCACCAGGGGCCACGGCCCCCAGTTTGAGAACTACTGCTCTAGTGACCCCCGTATACTTTTGTACAAAGAAATAAAGGCAATTCAAAAAAAGTTGGAATGCTCTGTAAAATACAAAAAAAACAGAATGCTTTGTTTGGCAAACCTCATAAACCCATTGCTATTCTCAATAGAATATGGAAAACATATAGAAAACATTTAAAATGTTTACACTGAAGAAATGTACCATATTAAGAAAAGGTGTTTCGTGGCTCTTCTTTTCAACTTTCTGGTACATCATTGTTTCCAAATGTTTTTAGACAAAAGTAAATAATGGCTAATCTCAGCCCAGTGAGCACAACATACACATGCCTGTATCTTTTCATATATGTATATAAATGTGTTTTGTACACATGGGCACACTCTCACAAACACGCCGAGTGGAAAGTTTCTCAAGGTGTCTCACAGCGAGAACGTCAAAAAGTCTAATGAAATGAGACAGATTGAGGTCAGTCTCTCTCTCTCTCTCTCTCTCTCTCTCTCTCTCTCTCTGTCTCTCTCTCTCTCTCTCTCTCTCTCTCTCTCTCTCTCTCTCTCTCTCTCTCTCTCTCACGCACACACACACACACACACTTCTCGTATAATCCTGGCAAAAGAATCTGTGCAAAAATCAAGCATGACAATTCTATTCTGTCACACTTTTCTGAGAAAAATATGCAGTTTAAATTCTCAAACCACACCTTAATGTTAAAGTAAAAAAGCGACAGAGAGAATGTGAGAAGCTGAGATGAAGGCAGAATGAGATGATACAAGAGAAAAATTAGTTATAAAAGTAAAAAAACCTCTAACCCTAAGAATTACATTGGCGTTTAATTCAGTCTAAAATGTTTACTGTACAGACATTCAAACTCTTTGTGGATTATTGTAGGTGTGCTATTTTTGTAAACTGAGATTTACAGGTTTACTGAGGTCTGAGGCTGTTTATATGATACGCACCACAATAAAAAAAGGCACACCTTCTTAATGAAATAACCAATCGCAAATTGAATTGAAAGTTTTAGTCTGGACCCTTTATTGCAGCCTGATAGCATCACTGCAACTGCTAGGAGACACAACTTTCCGTGACACAGATATACGTCACAATTCGGAAGAAAACCATAAAGAAAACACCATCGCAACCTCTATTTCATGCCAACTTTAAGGGAGTTCAGCACTGTCAACAGAAACTGTTGTGCGCTGATCGTCATGACAACACCATCAACTCCAAATTTTTTTTATTATTAAACTGAACCAAAACCAAAACCTTAGCTGCCCTCACAGGCATCACTGTAGTACTTTGTTTTTAGCCCCGATATTTATATATTTATATGATCTATTTCTGGTGTTTTATAATTAAAAGTAAATAAAGTGCTGCATGAAAACCACAGATTTATGAGCTCACCCATCCAACATTTAAGATGGTAAAAAAATCATCTTCCAGCCATCCTGCAGACCCTCATGAAGATAAAAGACAAAATGTTTCCCCATTGAAATAGAGAGGTTCACTTGATGCTTTTGTGAATGACATTTTATTAATTGCAGGTCAGAGACCCTGCGGCATGCTGGGATTGAGGGTCATACTCTGTGCTGTAACGGAGATGAGGCAAAATGAACGTGAAGATCATGGGTCACTTTTCCTCAAGCAATGAATCAGAAACACTCTCCATAGGTATAAGAAGCAAGGACAGCACATGCTATATGGTGGGGTCAAACAATCCACATGCATTTTATTTAATCGCCATAATAATTTCTGTGAAAAACATGCATCCCTTTTTGCTTGAGCTGGTATAGACAAAACCAGATGATCCATGTTATCCCAGCATGCTTTGAGAATTTTTCAAAGAGCATCTTGTGTGCGTCAGTGGAAGCAAAAACTGACCTTTTGTACAAAGAGTTGAATATGCACAATGTTACAAATTTGCTTAATTGATAAGTGACCTAGAAATAGTGCTGAATCCTAAATAGGCTTTATTTATTTTATGTTTATTGCTGTTATTTTTCTTCAGGTTCAGTTTTAAATTAGATTTGTATTGTGGTCTCAGACAATTGGACTTCACTGTACTTGTGTGAGTTCTTGCGTTACTAAAACAAACATAGCTAGAAGCACTTCTGAGTTTCTGACCTTTCATCGGCTTGATTTCTAGCAGTACTCTTCAGTTGCGATTGGTTACAAACAGATTTGTGCTGCCTGTATAAACAAAGCCTGTGGATACAGCTCACAACATGTGATGCTCTATAAGAACTGATCATGTGACTATTTATTTATTTCTTGTCACTTTAAAATGTTAGATTCAGACTTTGTTTTATGTTTGTGTCAAAAACTCAGAGGTCCGAAACCAGACCCATGTTGCCTCACTGCCCAGAGAGTCCTTAAAGATTTGTTTAGACCACCATCCAATACACCACCAAATATTTAATGACTGCAGTTCTTTTTAAACCAAAAATATGACAAAACAGACATTTATGAATTAACTTACTATTTTCGTTCACCCAAACTTAAGGCAGAATGTTTTTCTATGTCATACCTCACCTGATCAACAAAAGCATCCAGTATCAATTTTTCTGTCTCTTTCTCGTTCTTTCTGTCTGTCACATTCGATCTGAGTCTCCACAGATGGAGGGCTTCTGGATCCCGACCGCTGCTTTACTCAGTAGGTTAACATCGACCGTTCCTCCCTGACAGCGTGTCAATACCAACCAATTTACAAGCACATTAAAAATCGACCTCGGATAAAAGGCAATTTCTGCTGTTCTGTTAGAAATACGTCTGAGCAGCAAACGAAATAAAGTAAAGGGCGACGCTAAACCAATAAAAAAGAAACATTTACAGGATTTGCAGTCTTGTTTTGGTTTCTTATGAAAAAGAGGGATTTTTTGTAAGCTGTCTCCAGCAGTTTTGTTATATGAGATATTGAGGTGCAACAAACGTAAGATTTCTTTCTCATTTGTCTCAGCAGTAATGTTCAATGTTCCTAGTGAGCTGCCTATTGGGGTGGCATTTTAAGGCAACATAATCACTATCTTAGTGTACACAGCAAAGTTAGGCCAGGTTTTACATTCTATGTACCCTTTAAGAAGTTAGCTCTATTTGTTTATGCAATATTTTAAATTAATTAATACATTTATTTATGTTTGTTTCCTTGAGTAAAATGTTAGCTTAGCAATATGCTAACGTTGAACTCTATATACAGTAAATAGATGTATATATTTACACTGTAAAACTTTACTGTAGTTTAGTCTTGTCTTATGAAAGAAAATAGGTAAGTTTATGTTTTAAACAAAATTGTAAATTAAATCTACAGTAAGTTACTGGCAAACCTGCAAAACAGCAAAGTTTTTTACAGTAACGAATCTATAGATCAACGTATTTAATCTCTTGTGAGGCATGATATTTAATACCCAGAGATAGCTACTAATTATAAAAAGATTTGATTTCGAAAATCAGTAACTTATGAGTTCACAGTTTGATACTAGCATACATTTTCAAAATATGTACTGTATGTAACCTCATCTCATCGAAAACAAAACTTTTGGATAAATACGTACAATGTGAATTGAAGCAAAACAAACAATTATTAGAAAAAAGCCAGCATGAAGGTCCAGACCTGTCAATGGGGCAAAAATCGTGTGAATACGAATTAGTCTCTAATTTGCTAAAACATGAAACAGTTACGAATTGCCATGTTTTGGAAAGTCAATTTGAATGCATTGCATCTTTAAATTTCACAGTATCTCCTTCAGTGTGCTGTGGTTACTTACTGCACTTTTTGTCATAAGCAGTTGTATGTAGGTCATTAGTGTATTCCATCATTAAAAAATGTGCTAACTGAGCACAGTATACAGTATAAGTGTATTGATTTGACTTTGGTGATTATTGCTGTTTGGAATTTGAAGTGAATTTTGAGTTCTCTGTGATGTAGTGTGAGTGTGCACTTATTGGCGGAGCATTCGCTATGTAATAGAACTGGGGGACCCTGTGGTCTGTATTGTTATGTTTCTCATTTTGTGGTTTATTCAGTTTCTTTGCCAATTCCACTGGTAGCCAATTTTGATTATTGTTAAACAAATATTATGTGCAGAGAGACAGACTGTGGTTTGTGTTGAGTCCTCTTCATCTCTAATGAGATGTTGGGGTTGCATGTGCTTCACATGACCTGAATATTTCCAATAAAAAAAATATGAGAGATGTTTTCTCTGATGATTTATTGATCAGAATTTATTTAATGAATTTTATATCTATATCAATATGTTTACAATGATTTATTTATTTTCTGCTGTTAATTATGCATGTGTAATGGGGGAAGGTTTTTTTATGGCTACGCTATGATCAGAACATGTGTGTGTGCGCGCTCGTGCACAATGATTAATTTATAGATGGACCCTTGAGACCTCAACAAGAATAAGATGGAACAAGATTCTCATTAAAAGGATTAAATTTCACAGAAAGCTGAAAGAGTCCGTAATGGAAGTATGATATCTATTTGCCATATGTCCAATTCTACAGAATGCTGTACTTGTATGTACACAGTTAAAGCCATACATGACATTTTCAGCAGTCAGTCCTTTGTTATTATGTATATAGTTCTGGGCTTTGTATTTTTAAATAAACTTAACACTTCAGTCTGACTGTCTGTTACAGATTTCATTTACTGTAAATTAAAATTCATAACCGTGTCATGTTGAAGTCAAATCTTCATTCAGTCTATTACTGTAATCTCTCAGCGCGCTTGTGGGCTTTCAGAAGTAATACACCAGAAGAGTAATACACCACAGTGCTTGATGTATGAACATTTTATATAAATCAATGTGAACATTCTTATTAACTTTCTCTTTTCTGTTCTCATGCAGCTACGAAACAACATGATGATCAGAAAAACTGTCCCTGTATTGCAAAAATATTTCAAAGCTGTTAGTTTGTAACAGCTCATATTGTCATACTGGTCAAATACACTTGCAGTATTGTACAGAAAAAGTTGTCCATATCTCTTTTACATACTATATTGTTCAGCATACAATAGCTGTAGGAGAAACAGAGAGACATTTAAAAACATGCAACAATGTTTCATTTGCCAACAGGCAGAGCTGCAAAACCATCAACCATCAACATTTTTTCAAAGAATGAAAAAATACACTTACACAAAAATACAGAAGTCACTTGAAATATTTTTGAATGCTACTTTAAGTTCCGAAAGTCAGAATAATTAAAAATATTAACACATAGATTACTTTTATCAAATATGAGACAAGTAGTCTAGACACAGTCTTTTCATCTCTAGTTGGGCGTGCACTGTATGTCTGAACACCTGTGTGTGTGTGTGTGTGTGTGTGCGTGTGTGCGTTCATGTTTGTATATCCCGGTGGGGACCTAAACCTGAATACACACCAACACATGGGGACTCGTGTCACCGTGGGGACCAAAATTGAGGTCCCCAGGGGCAAAAAAGCTAATAAATTGTACAGAACAATATTTTTTACAAATCTAAAAATGCAAAAAGTGTTCTATGATCTTTAGGTTTAGGGATAGGGTTAGGGATAGGGGATAGAATATACAGTTTGTACAGTATAAAAACATTACGCCTATGGACTGTCCCCAAGGGGATAGTCAACCAAAGCCGTGCGTGTGTGTGTGCGCGTATGTGTGGGAAGGGTAAACCCTACGGTATGGGGACAAAATGTCCCAACAAAGATGGCAATATCCAAATTCCTTGTCCTTGTGGGGACATTTTTTTGTCCCCATGAGGAAACAAGCTTATAAATCATTCAGAATTAACTTTTTTGAAAATGTAAAAGAGCAGACAGTTTTGTGTCATTATTAGGTTTAGGGGTTGGGTTAGGGGTAGGGAATATGATATACAGTTTGTACAGTATAAAAACCATTGCGTCTATGGAATGTCCCCATAAAACATGGAAACCCAACATGTGTGTGTGTGTGTGTGTGTGTGTGTGCGTGTGCGTGTGTGCGCGTGCGTGCGTGCGTGTGTGTGTGCGTGCGTGTGCATGTGTTAGAGCAGGCTAAAGCCACCTGAGTGTGTGTTAGAAAGAGATAACTTTGACAGTTTAAGGTCATGTGGAAGGGCAAAGCGTGTGTGAAGATGAAACGCCTTTGATCGCAACACAAGGCTAAGGAATATTCAGAGGTCAGCTCTGTGTGCGTGTGTCCTGGTAAACCATACAGTGCGGGATCCAACGTTCCCACAAAAATAGTAAAACCAGTCATTATTGACAATGTGGGGACAGTTTTGCTCCCCATGAGAAAAACAGCTTATAGATCAAACTAAATTGTTTATTTGAAAATGTAAAAATGCAGAAAGATTTATGTGAGGGTTAGGTTTAGGTGAGGGTTAGAGCATACAACAGTATAAAAATCATTATGTCTGTGGAAGGTTCCCATAAAACACGGAAACCCAACATAATAGAGTAGAGTATAGAGTAGATTAAAGTAAAGTAGAATAGAATAGAATAGAATAGAATAGAATAGAATAGAATAGAATAGTAGACTGCTGTACAATAAAATGCAATGGAACAGAATGGAATAGAACAGATAGATAGACAGAGACTCCTGGAATGGAATGGAATGGAATAGAATTGCACATGTCAGCCTCTATCGTTGCATTACAAAATTCAAGTAAATTCTCAAACATATTTACAGGAAATAATAGGCATAAACTCAAATACAGAATGTAAACAGTACAACATATAAATAAACAGCATAATGTAAGAATTACATGAAGGTCAAAGGTGTAAGGGTGTCAGTAGCCAAGGTGCAGGTAAAAATATTGCACTTATTCCATAAGTGGTAATGTAAATATAGAAATATCAATACTCATCAGTGTTGTCGGACTGATGAGATACTGTATATTCAGCAGTGTCACAGCTTTGGTTACTTTATTTTTGCTGGGATGGTTAGTTATGTGCTTGTAGACATTAAATCCAAGCTGTTTACTTTCACACAGTTGCTGTAAAATGATGCCTTGAACTTTACAGGGACATTCTGTGAATTTGTTTACATTCATTTATTTAAAATTATAACGACAATTTTAAAATAAAATAAGTAAAAATAAATAAAAAATAAATAAAATAAATAAAAAAGTTTTATTTTATAATCTACATTGTTTAACAATTAGAGTTAAATCTATTCAATCATTTAAATATCTTGTGAGATGTATCAGTAGCAAATGATGGCTACACAAATAGTAGTTTCCCGAAAACGACCATCTTCCTGCTTATCAAAGCTTCTTTTAAACCCCAAAAGCCTGTTTTATTTTTCAGCAACAGTAGTCACAACTACCTAATGGTGTTTAGAGAGCATTTCCTTGTATCATTGTATCAGCAGGTTTCTAACCTATGTCTGTTTCCAAAGCTCTCTCTGTGATTAGCGTTTTGACCTATTGCTTTTGGATTATATGGATTTAAGACTTTAGCTTGATTTATTGATTTACAGAGCTGGATCGTGCTTGTGGATTTACATGTTAAATTCTCCAACTGGATCGTTTATCTAAGAGAGTCCATTTCATTATATCGTCATCGATTTATCTTGTTGCAGCGTTTTCCTTAAACACAAACACACGGGATTGGTACAGACTGATGAGGTTCTCCATTGAACAATCATGTACAAATGTATGTCTCACGGTATCACTAAAGTTGGTGGGTTGAAAGTTTTTATTTCTCAGTCCCTCTGAAGCACAGAAGTCTATAAATGGCGCTCTGCTCTAAAGTACAACTGAACTCGAGTCTTTTGAAATGCTCATTGATTCGCACCCTGTGCTGAGTTCACAGTCCAGCACTCTCCAAAGCCCGAGGATGCTACAGTACGTGCCTGTCTGACTGTCAGATTCATCAACGCGTGTCACCATGGAGAGGATTTTTTGGCCATGTTCACAGTTTTTCAGGGGGAACAGAAAGAAAAAGAGAGAGTTTCAACATGAATCAGCTCCCTGAACAGAAACATTTTAAAATATAAAGGAATTTAATGCAGGGCTTTCTGGAATACGTGATTGTCATATCAATATTAAGTATTTAATAGTTGTGACAATGACCTCCTTACTGTCCATTATCCATTACTTATATTTATTGTAAACATATGAAGCATGACTGAAGAGACAGAAATATCAGTGACATTGAGATAAAAGACAGAAGTATTATTTCAACAACATGAGGTTCTGTAAATTATGATAGAATTTTATTTTGCGGTGACAAATTTAACAAAAAGGTATCTAAGGATAAACAAAAATACACGTGTCAATATAATGTAGTAATAAACACAGGTTTAGACACAGGAGGTGGAGAGACAGGGACGAAGCAAACGCATCAGTGGGTGTCTGTATACTTAATGCAGTATTGATATGTATTATGCTAAGCCTCTCTCTCTCTCCCTGCATGGCACAACATTGCTGTCAGTCTCTCATTCATTCATATGCTCAGCCTCACCTCATCAGCAACACCTTCACATGCAGCTTTGCCCTTTCTGATCCGCCCTTTCCCTTTCTTTCGCTCTCTCTGCCTCTTTGAGGTTAATGCTGTTTATAAGTTTATTTTGTATTTTTGTTGAATTCTCCTGTGTGTGTGTTTCTCTTAGTCAGCTCCAGATCTGTTCTCCAGTGTGCTTTTGCCAGTCTGTGGAAGTTTCCCAGTGTGCCACCCCCAGAAGTGGGCATTAGTCCTCTAATTAAATTTCTTTATGGTTTGGGTGGCACAGAGACCAGGCACATGTCATGCCAAGCCTTGTTTATACATGCCACTCTCTGCTGTGCCCTGCCAAACTTTGCCATGTGACAGTACGCCAACCTCTGCATCTGAAGCCAAATCTATGCCAAACCGTGCCAGCTGGGGGAGGGATATACCAAGCAATGTCACTGTGTGCCAGTTTATGAATTATATGCCAAACTTGCCATGTGCAGAGTGTGTTCTTATAAAGCTACTGCCAATTAGGTTACAGGTATCTTTGTAAGTGGGTATTTCAGAAACAGAGCAATTGGACATGATATGTGCATTTCTACTGATTTTGTGTTGTCAGGAATCTTTTGAATTTTCTATTTGTTTTAGTGAGAATCCGGACCAATGTATAGAATTTTTTATATATTTTAAATATATGTTGTAAATATATTTTAAAAAAAAACATATTTAAAAATATATATGTTTTTATAAATCAAATAATAATAAAATAATAGGTTACATACATATGGTAGTGGCCAAAAGTGATTTCCAGCAGGCATATTTGTACAATAATTGTTTTTAATGCCCTACAGATCGTATTAAATCACAAAATATGAAATGAATGGTACAAAATGGAGAACACAAAACTTTTAAAATCCTAAAAAAGGCAAACTAGCACAAATGGTTTTAGTATCTGGTAATAATGTCATGTGAACTTGAAGGGTGATGTCCATTCAGAATGATAACTATATGAATCTTTGAAAATCTTTTTAAATTTAACTAACCGTTACGATACAGAGAAACAATATCGTTGAGACCACTTTTACAAATATTTTTTCTGTAATCAGTCTATTTTTAAGGTCAATTTTAAGGACTTGTGCATTTAAAATATAAAGTCACGTTTAAAATAAACATTTACTATATTGTATTAGTGTGGCCACTAAAACAGTTATTGTTATGGTCATCTTTATAGTCATCATATCGTCGAGTCTTTTTAACCCCAAGAATCCCTCTGATTGTAAATCATTTAACATTTTTCTGTTATAGCAATTAACACACTGGACACTGAGCATAAGAAGAAAGAGTGGGAGACGATACTGTACATCAAACCGCCTTAATGCATTTAGCCACCTCATGTTCAAGCTGTTTCCCCATTGGACCCGCAAGCTGTTCCCAAGGCAGCCAGATGAGAGAACTGCCCCAGAGGCTTATGGGTAGTCCACCTGTTTTTAAAACAATACAAATATAGGCTTCAAAAGTTTGAAAACATGTGAAATAATTAAATGTCATGCAGTGAAATATTTTGAATGTTGTCTAAACATTTGTAAAATACATTTGCTCAGTGTTTACTGTCAATAGTGTGTTTGCAAATAAGCTCATGCACTGTGAGTGTGTGTTCTTCTTGGAGGGAAGCCAGAAAGATGCAAATTTACCATAAGCTTAATATGCATTAATATGGATTTTCATCTATGTATTTAGGAGCAGCTGCAGAATAATGAGCTCTTTGGAAGTCTCCATCCAGGAGGTAATATAAAGCATACTGATATACAGCTGCCCCAAATCTACCATTAACCATTTACCATTGCTGTCGGGATTGCTTCTATTGTTCCTCATTTTGTAAGTTGCGTTGGATAAAAGTGCACTCTAAAAAAAAGCCGTAAAAATAGGGCACAATATACTGTATTAATATGAAGGAATTTTTCGTGTTCATTTTTACAGTTGTTTTACCTGTATTTTACATTTTGCACTGCATTCATTTGCATTTTAGCATTAATGGAAATGTCCGTAAAATAAAGGAAAATGTACTGGTAATTTTCTGCCAGTACTTTATCTGTTTTTTTACGGGATTTTTTTTACAGTGTGTCTGCTAGATGTAAATGTAAATGATGTAAATCATTTACACTGAGCAAGAAGAGACTGGCATAGCACAGCAACACTACAAAAGATGACATTCTTCCTAAACATTTTTCTCTTGTTTTCAGTAAAAATATTTAAAACTTCTTAAATTACGATACATTTACATTACAAGATAAGTGACCCAAGATATTTAGTCTTGTTTTATGAAAGAAAAATATATAAACTAGGTAAGTTTATGCATAAAACAAAATTGTACATTAAATCTACAGTAAGTTACTGGCAAACCTGCTGCGAAATTACAGCAAAGTTTTACAGTGTATGACTTTACCACACAATATTGATATGAATACTTTCAGGAATCAAAGAAAAACATTGTAAAAAAAGATTGTAAAATTGATTATGCTTTCAAGAGCTGGAAATCCAAAGGGGTGGTCGATCAACTGCAGTGGCATATTTACTGTAATTTACTCAAGCAAAATAATTAGAAAAAAATTCTAAACAAAAGCTGTCATCAGGAAAGTTCTGTATCTGCATGAATTTATCTTGGATTGAGCAGAAGGGAAATCCAATCAGGATGTAGATGCCCCGGTTCTGCTTCCATTCTGATAGATTTTCATCATTTCATGGATGAGCCAATGCATCTGCTCTTTAAACCTCAGATCACTGAAGGTTCTATGTTCTAAAAACACTAAAAACATGTTTTTAGTGTCGTGCGGCTGTTAAATAACTCTGAATTAAGAGCTTTTAGATGTCTCTGAGGAAAAGGGAGAAATTAACTTTACAGAAATGCTTCTAATGTCTTTGTTTTTACTACAGATTCTCACGTAATCGTCTCTCCGGTTAGTTTTATGAAAGCACTTTACAGGGACCTGAGAAGAAGCTGCTCTTGCAACCATTAAATCATCCATTAGCGAGATACAGAGAATATCCTCTGTGTGTGCGTGTGTGTGTGTGTGAGTGTGTGCGTGCGTGCGAATGTGTGTGTGCACACGTAAATGTGTGTTTGTCCTCAAGTAGGAAAGCAAAGCACATTCATTCAAGCACAATGATACAAATTTGCTGTGGTTGTCTTGTATCACACTGATGGGGCTTATTTCACAATAACAGCCGACTGCCTGTACATTATCCCTTACAAAACACATAACATGAAACAAGATTAAAGGCAACTACAGCAAATTTGTATCATTGTGTTGAATGAATGTGCTTTGTAGTAACCCCCCCCTCCCCCCCCCCCCGCTTGTTATCCCGCTTATTACACGGCTACTTGCCACATGAGAAAAAACTGGACATGAAATGTGAATTTGAAATATTGTATAGCTCATACACTCCTCGTAGCGCGAAACTTAAGAACACGCAGAACACAAAGAGCGTTGGATGAAGTGGATATGAATCTATATCTATACAATCAAAACTGCAAATGTGTCATATTGTTTGCCAGCAATGATAAATGCCTGCCATATGCGCGCACCCGCGACCTGTTCGTCAGACACAGCAACATGCGAGTTACCTGTCAGACACAGAGACGTGGGCTTGCAGAAATATACATTTGAAGAACAGAAGGAAGAAAACTTGTTGATGGGCGTGTGGTTCACTGTTTACTGTTTGTTTACAAGTAAGAGCGTTTCACAACACACACGTGACACAACACGAGAAAACATGAGCTTTGTTCAGAAATGTGTATTTCATTTAAGAGAGCACTGCAGATGCTCTAGATCATCTTAGGAAATGCTCTGAGTTTAGTTCATGCTTTAGTTTGACACGGTCTATTATTCTAAATAAGTTGTGTAAACTACATTGACATCAGGACTAGATGGAATTTACAGAAATGCTTGTCTCTTCTGTGTTTGTCTATTCTTTAGTCTCTCTAGAATATTGCAAAGATATCTGCTTATGATAATTAAAAATATTGATTAAAATGTAATATTAAAATATTGGCGTTAATATTAATTTAATGTAGAAGGCCTATATAATCAGATACAAAGTAACTAAGTAACTAGCTACTTGAGTAGTTTTTTCATTGCATACTTTTTTACTTTTACTTAAGTAATTTTTAAAATAGTAACTTTTACTTTTACTTGAGTAACAATTTCTCTAGTTACTTGTACTTTTACTTGAGTAAAGATTTTGGCTATGTCATTCTAAACATGAATGTGTCTCTTTCATCTGTGGAAGACAAAATAAGATCATCTTCATAATCTTCAAAATATCTTCTTTTGTGTTCTGCAGAACAAAGAAAGTCATACAGATTTGTAATAACATAAGGGTGAGTAAATGATGAAAACATTTTCATTTTTGGGCGAGCTATCCCTAAGTCATAGTTATAATTTCTAAATGTCATTTGATGACAATATATCCATAAGGAAAATGAACCATGGTGTTACAGTAAAAATGTAGTTTATCAGATTGATTAACACTTATACTACCTACTACACATATTTTAATATACAGTACCATAGTAAATTTGTGGTTTTACTACAAATAAAAAACAACTGGTTATTTTAGTTAAACCATGGTTCATATTCTTAAGGTAGAGCAAATGTAAAACAGAATGTTTTAGGTTTCTTAAGTTTAATGGTGTTTGAAAATATTTAGATACGGTTAAAATGACAGGACGTAATTTCACAATATTTTTCACTTTTATCACTAGCAAAGAGTTTCAATAATGTAAACAATTATAATAGTATAAAAAAACGTAAGTTTAAAGTTGAAATAATATGACTTATACAACCAATATGCCAATTTTGATAGTGTATTGCAAACTTGTTTTGCACTGGTTTTGTTATGTAATGCAAACACATTCAGACATTCATGTGTGTTGCTATGTGAAACAGTGCTTCATTAATGTTTCTTGCATCTGTGATAACTATCATTTGCATAATATCTTTGATGTCATAGGTCCTCTTTAACGACCTTCGTGTTTGACAGAAGAAAAAAGGATGCACAATGGCTCTTGGCCAACGCCGGGGTTTTGTCATCGTGTGTCAGTCTTTAACAAATGTTTTTAAATGTTGAAGTGAAATGGGAAGTATAACCGTTTGAGATTTGAACAATTCTTTTTTTTCCTTTAGCTTGACACCAAGCCAGTGCGTCTGACCAATAGCACAGCTTCAATCTCTTCGGCTAACCACCACAAGTCTTCTCTGTTTGAGCGGCGGTGAGAGGGTAAAGTTTTGCTCCTTCGAAGCTCTGTAAAGTCTCTTTAGTTGTTTCTCATTAACAGCCGTGAGATTAAATGAGACTAAATTAATCTCTCATTACAAATGTAAAAACAGAAGAAAACTTTGTTGCCACGGACACCGGTCATAAAGCTTTGAGAAGAGCTTTTATCTGTGGTTAAGGTTGGATCGCTTTATTGTTTATGTTTGTTAAACAAAAGCCAAACGGTCCGAACCATCGCTGAGCTTTGTGATGAAAATTCCCAGAGCAATTAGACAAAAAGCCATTTCTCTACACACACACACACACACACACACACGCACGCACGCACGCGCGCGCGCACACACACACACACACACACACACACACACACACACACGTCCTGTTGCTTAATGGTAACGGTAAATGGTGAGTAATAAACAAAGAGACGATTGAATGCCAAGAGAGTCATTAATGAGAAACACTGAACTGAGCCAACTCAACCTGTCAACCTTTCTTTCTTTCTTTCTTTCTTTCTTTCTTTCTTTCTTTCTTTCTTTCTTTCTTTCTTTCTTTCTTTCTTTCTTTCTTTCTTTCTTTCTTTCTTTNTTCAAATGTCACGAACAGGCAATTTGGTTTAATCATTTGTAAACATAATGTCATATACGTTATTTATAGACATATTTATATTTAATTTGTCAAAAAAACTGTCAAAATGATTTGCTGCATTCGGGTTACCGTGTGTTATTAGGTTGTTATTTGGGAATAACGAACCTGCAAATGTCGCGACTGGACAATCAGAATCAAACATTCCAACGAGCTGTGTAATAAGGATAGTTGAATTATGATTTTTTTTATTTTCCTATCCATCAATAGCTGATATTGACATCTGAGACATTCATCTGTCAATGGCTGAAACAAGATAGATATAATATCTCCTGCTGAAGGATTGTCTCAAAAACTTTTAAAAAATGTGTCTTGGTATGATTGATATAGCATTAATATGGACAATGGCCTTTTTATTTTCAGTAGACTAATAAAGTATCTGAACTGGGTCATTAGACAAACAAGGATTCCAATTGTATTTTGAATTAAGATTTATTTTGGGGGAAACAATATTCTACCAGTTTTGTACCTAGTCGCTGTTTTGGGCTGAAAGAATTAACATTAACACACAGGCGATGGGTAATGATCTAATCTAAGGGGTGTTTTAAATTGAACCTTTGTAAAGTGTGTCTTAGATGTTGGAATGTTTAATTTCATTGAGACTTAAAAGTTACAGTAATATCTTCTTTTAGTAACAGTTACTTTAAGTGAACATATTACTTATATTTGCTTCAGGAGGAAATGACCTGTCAGGGTTTCACTGGTAGCTTTATAACTGCATTTATATTTTGATGTAATTCTTAATAACGCTGTATGATGTATTTCCCTTTCTGTTGTTTCTCGGGAGTAAAATCAAGTCAGACCTTTCTTATGGCAATAATCCCTCTCAGCAAATATTTCACCAATTTGTTTGATTTATGTCCATGGTAAAAAAAATGCACCTGTGTGTTTAAATGAGCTCTTTTAACATCAGTGGCTTTTAAAACAGTGAATTTAGTTACACTCTAAAGATGCTGGGTTGTTCTCAACCCAGTGCTGAGTCAAAAAGGGACAATCCAAATGGTTGGGTTATAAATTAAACCCATTGTTTGGGTCAAATGTAAAGATATTCTTGGTTAATTTAACCCAGCAGTTGGGTTTGTCCCTTTTTAACCCAACGCGTTGAAAATAACCCAGCGTTTTGTAGAGTAGGCTATACTGCAATATAGAACCTTAAATATTATTTTAAAAAATGCTGGGTTATTCTCAGCCAGACATTGGGTCAAAAAAGAATGAACCCAACTATTGGGTAAACTTAGCCCAGAAAATTGTTTATATTTGACTCAACAATGGGTTAAAACAACCCAGAATTTGGGGTTGAAACAACCCCGCATAGGTTCATTTACAACCCAACAGTTTGGTTCGTGCCTTTTTGACCCAATGCTGGGTTGAAAATAACCCAGCATTTTATTTTTAAAGTAGTTTGTATTTTAAAAAGTTTTCTGTTTTTAGTGCCAGGAGTGTCTGCCAAACGTGTGGGCAACGTGTCTTTTGCATTGATGCTGCTATTATAATCCTGACGTGTGGTTTGAAGAAAATCTCTGTTGCAAAACAATGCAAAAGTAGATTGCTAAATATTACAGTCTTGTATGTTAATCTATTGAATAATTCAAGGCCAAACACACTTGTGTCTGTCATGACTAATTTAAATTCTGCTATATTCACGACATAAGAGAAGAGCACTTTAGCAAGGTGAGAGAACTAGAACTGCACACACACTCACTCACACACAGATTTTTGTAAATAAAGCTGTATAATTAGCAAAGGCTAATTTGTATAAAAATCATTTTCATGCTGCAGTCAGTCCTGCCATGAATATATTAATGGATGATTGTTGCCTCGGGTGAGTTCTAGCATGTTAGCTCAAGTTTTGCTTGTTCAATGTGAACATTCTAATAATTTCACAATTATAAATGAGTCACACGTTTTTAACAGTGTTTGAATGTTTAATGATTCATACACTTACCTTTGAAAGCTTTTTTGTAACCGAATACCAAGTTATGCATTTTTATTTTCCAGTGCATAACCCAATGTTCAATTGTCTTGTTATAATTCACAATGAAGCCAAAAATGTTTCACAATACAGAACAAAGGCTGTATTATACCTGACTGTGAAGTCATTATTTTGGGATTTGGTAAATCTTTGAGTTCTGTTTCCTTGGATTTCTGTGTGTTTTATTCATTTTTCGAACGCGCAGAACATTGCATGTTCATTTGTCTGTGTGCGTGTCCCAACCCTCCGTCTCCATTACTGAAACAAAAGCCTCAGAAAAACTGTTTCTCTTTTATTACAGCTCCTGTGGAGGTTGAATGTGGCTTTAACAACCTGCTGCGTTCTTTGAAGATAATGCACCATTAGGCTCGTACACGGTTGACACATGTGTGTGTCCATCTCACTGCTTTTCAGCTTTTCAGAGAATTGAACGAGAGGTTGGGAATTATTACAATTCATTTCTTTTCACAGATCTTTTCAGAACCATATTTTCAAGTTCTATTCACTCAGATGCAACAAAAGAAACTGAATTAGAACCTTCTGTTGCCATGGAGCCTAAGGGCTGTGTTCAAAATGACAATTGCGTATATCTTGCTCGCTCTCTCTCACACTCACACTCTCGATATTAAGTGATATGTTGATAATTAAAAACATGAGGAAAATGGTTAAAGGAGAAAGTTTCCAACTATATATTTTAAATCAGTGCTATTCTTCTGGTTTTTGGATTTTATATTGGTGACCCAACAATATAGTGAGCATTGAATAACAGTTTAGTGTTTTTGTATTTGATAGACAGAGAAAGTATATTTCAGCCTTCCGTGTATGTCTTAGATCTGCTTGAACGGTCAAAAATGTTTTGGTGTGTTTGTTTAACATCTACTGACATTTCTTTACTATTTTAGGAGGTGGTTAATGTGAACTCAGTATTTCTATTATGTGTCAGGATTGCGCTCAGATAGAGAACCCAGACGCAGGCAGCGAGAAGGGATAACAAAAATACTTTATTAAATAAAACAGAAAAAATCCACGAGGGGGCAAAACAGGAGATAATAGTTCCAACAGAAAACTTCCCACGAAGGGAAAAATAAGAAAGTCCAGATCACAAAATAATTCAATTCAATTTATTTACATAGCGCTTTTCACAATGTGCATTGTTCCAAAGCAGCTTTACAGGAGCAAATAAGAAAAACTGAAAAACACAGAAAGGTAAAACACAGCACAGTGCATGATGTTTATAGACCATGCAAGATCATTCTAATAAATCATATCTAATAAATAAATAAATGCAGTCTCCCGGTGAGCAAGCCAACACTGCCCTGCTGTGGCGAGGAACCTAAACTCCAATGATGAATAAATGGAGAAAAAAAAACTTGGTAGAAACCAGGCTCAGCCAGGAGGGCCAGATCTCCTCTGACGTGTCATAGCTGCACTCAGTGACCCCGACCAAAATCCACCGAGCAAACATCCACGAAGAACAGGGAGAGCCCACCAGCCGCGACCCAGGAAGCCCCACCCACCGAAACCGTGCAGGTCCAACCCGGTCCCATTCCGCGATCGACACCAGACAACAGAGGAACAACCAGGGAAAAATAGTAATGGCATAATGTAACTTTATTCCTCTGTTGTCCGACATCCACCACAAAACAAGACCAAACCAGACCCACACAGCCCCAACAAATGAAACGCCCCGAACCACAACCAACAACCCCCCCACTCCCACTCCCCACAAACACCCACACAGCAACCTCCAATCAAAGTCACCGAGTGCAGCTATAACTTCAAACTGCTGTCATGTGATGTAAGTTTAGCATTAAATACCAAGTATTGCAAATTTAGAATTAATGTGACAAGTAGTCCGTCTTTGCTCTTGGTTAGGGATAGAATTGTCTGAGCTGGGCCGGTCAGATGGTCGCCTTTCTCTTGGGTGGTGATGGAATTGCCTGAGATGGAGCTGGGATGGTCAGTCAGTCCGCAGGAGGATGGCACAAGATTTTCCGATGTAGCTGGCGTAATCTCTAGTTGGGGATGGGCATATGACTTTCATCTGGGCCTGGCGGAATCTCTCCCTACCAAGGCGGGGGCAGAAAGAGAATAATTAGCATAGCTGCTGTTCATTAGCTATGTATTAGTGAATGCTTGGCTAAAAAGATGTGTCTTTAATATAGATTTAAATTGGGAGAGTGTGTCTGACCCTCAAATAGTATCGGGGAGGCTATTCCAGAGTTTAGGTGCTACGTATGAGAAAGCTCTACCCCCTTTGGTGGATTTAGTTATTCTAGGTGTTATCAAAAGTCTGGAGTTTTGAGATCTTAGAGAGCGTGATGGGTTGTAGTGTGGTAGAAGCTCTGTTATGTAGGTAGGGGCTAAACCGTTTAAGGCTTTATAAGTGATTAAAAGAACTTTAAAGTCAATACGATACTTAATGGGTAACCAGTGAAGGGTTGATAACATTGGGGTTATGTGATCGTATTTTCTGGACCTGGTTAGAACTCTGGCAGCTGCATTCTGAACTAACTGTAGTTTGTTTATTGATGATGCAGGACAACCACTAAGCAGTGCATTACAGTAATCAAGTCTTGAGGTCACAAATGCATGAATGAGCTTCTCTGCATCAGCCACACATAAAATATTTCGCAGTTTGGCAACATTTCTAAGGTGGAAGAAGGCTGTTTTTGTGACATTTGAGATGTGATTTTTAAATGACAGGTTGCTGTCTAATATAACGCCAAGGTCTTTAACTGTATTTGTTGGAGTAACAGTGCAGCCTTCAACTTGCAGGTCATAATCCGAAATATTCTGCTCACGTGTCTTTGGTCCGATAAGTAATATTTCTGTTTTATTAGAATTTAAAAGAAGGAAATTACAAGTCATCCAATGCTTTATATCGTCGATGCACTCTGCCAATTTGGATAGTTGGAAGGAATCATCTGGTCTTGATGAGATATATAGCTGAGTATCATCTGCATAACAGTGGAAGCTAATTCCATGTTTTCTAATAATGTTTCCAAGGGGCAGCATGTATATGGAGAATAGCAAGGGTCCTAAAACCGATCCCTGAGGTAATCCATAATTTACTTGCGTTAGATTTGATGATTCCCCATTTAAATGGACAAATTGATGTCTGTCTGATAAGTAAGATAAGAACCATTGTAGTGCCTGTCCCTGAATAACGGTATAATCGTGTAAATTATCTAAGCGTATTTTATGGTCTACAGTATCGAACGCAGCACTAAGGTCAAGCAGGACTAGGAGTGAGATGTTACCTTTATCAGATGCTATAAGCAGGTAGTTTGTAATTTTAACAAGCGCAGTTTCAGTGCAATAATGCAGTCTAAAGCCTGAATTAAATTTTTAGTGTATGTCATTATTTTGTAAGAAAGAGCACAACTGAGTGGACACTATTTTTTCTAGTATCTTAGACAAGTAAGGGAGATTTGAAATCGGTAATAATATAAATGATATAAATCCAAAAACACGACTAGGCAAAAACAGGAACAAGGTATATAATCCAGGGGTGACTTGACAAGGGAATACAACAAGACAAGAATTCAATGTAACAAACTGGCACGGGACAATAAGCAAGAGGGACTTAGATGGGCGAAACTAACGAAGGAAAATTACATAGGGCAGGTGACGGGAATCAACACTAAGGGCGAGATTACGGGAAACAAGGGGGCGGGGGACAGGAGGACACGTGGCTCAAAGTCACAACAAAGGCCACGTGTCTCCACACATAACACAACAAGCACAAAAGACATGGTACTGTCACGAACTAGAAAACTCATGACAAGAAGGACAGACTCATGACATTATGATCATGTATGTTTACCCAAGGTCAACTAAAAATAGAAAAATCTAGAAAAATCAATTCTAATGATCATGTTTTTCTCTTCATAAATACATATTCAATATTTACATATACATATAATATTTAAATATTATATATACATATTTGTAAAACAAAAAAAAAGTTTATTCCCACAACAGATTAACAATTCCATAATCACATTGTAATTCTGCTTTAGTGTGTAAAAATGATTGACAGAAAGATCTCAACAAAAAGTAAATGCCATCCATAATCTCTGTATCAGGGCTCATGTAGTTTAGCCGCAGAGCGTCATTTGATTGACAGCTGTTATAAAGCTCTTGTCAACTGAACCTGGTCATCAGTCGAGTCACATGTTCATGATATGTGTGGATTCACAGTGGATTATTAACTTCCTGTCGAACAGGCAGCAGCTAGTGAGGTTGGGAAAATTTAAATCCAGCACATGTACCATCAGCACCGGAGCTCCTCAAGGATGTGTTCTTTCTCCACTGCTATATTCACTCTACACAAACGAATGCACCTCTACAGACCCTTCTGTCAAACTCCTGAAGTTTGCAGATGACACCACAGTCATTGGCCTTATTCAAGACGGTGATGAATCTGCCTACAGAAAGGAGGTTGCTCAGCTGGCTGCCTGGTGTAGTCAAAACAACCTAGAGCTGAATGCATTCAAGACAGTGGAGATGATAGTGGATTTCAGAAGGAACCCTCCATCACTTCCTCCCCTCACCATCCTGGACAGCACTGTGGATACTGTGGAGTCATTCAGGTTCCTGGGCTCCACCATCTCTCAGGACCTGAAGTGGGAGTCCCACATAGACTCCATTGTAAAGAAGGCCCAGCAGAGGTTATACTTCCTCCGTCAATTGAGGAAGTTCAACCTACCACAGGAGCTACTGACCCAGTTCTACTCAGTGGTCATCGAATCTGTTCTGTGCACTTCAATTACTGTTTGGTATGGCTCGGCCACCAAATCAGACCTACGAAGACTACAACGGACAGTTCGTAGTGCTGAGAAAATTATTGGTGCTCCTCTGCCCACACTTCAGGACCTGTACGATTCCAGAGTGAAAAACAGGGCAAGAAAAATCATCATTGACTCCACACACCCAGCACACAAACTCTTTGATCTGCTGCCCTCTGGCCGGCGCTTTAGAGCACCAAACACCAGGACTTCCAGACACAGAAGCAGCTTCTTCCCCCAGGCAATCTCCCTCCTAAACAGATAACTGCTCCTTAAGAGCAATATTCCACTTCCACTACTCCTATAGTGTGCACTATAGTGCCTTATTATATCTACATCTTATGTATACATGTATATAACACTACCTCTACTTACTAAATTATCCATTTGCACAAGTGTACATACAATATGTTATTCTACTATATACTACCCTGTACAATGTCTCTTATATGTTATTATCCCCCATTTTCTGTAAAATAGTCTTTATTTTATATATGCACAATTTAGAATCTTTTAGACTGTAAATCGTATTATATTGTATTGTCATTGTGTTGAATGTCTGTACTAGAAGCTTCCAACACCAAAGAAAATTCCTTGTGTGTGCAAGCACACTTGGCAATAAAGCTCTTCTGATTCTGATTCTGATTCTGATTCTGATAATCTCGTCACCTTTCGTTGCGGTGTGCGCTTTATCTGACAGAACAGACTCGTACCTTCAGTCACAGGAACATGTCTGTCTCCTGTTAACAAGAAATCACTGAACTTTGAAATGCTCAGAAGGATTCAGAACCTGATTTTTCTTTAAGATATTTTTGACGTGGATATTTTGAATATGGTCTTTAACAAGTTTCAGATATTTCTGTTCTTGTGTGTTAAAGTGATGCACTAAAGTAATTTTAAAGGAGTTGTTTTTGAACTAAATTGGTCACACGGGATGTTGGAATGATAATGACAAAGAATTCCACAGATAAACTTTTATTATTTTACCAAATTTCATGTTCTTCATCTTTTCATGTTTGTAAATTGAATGCAATTTCTATCACACAAGAGTCAGAACGTCGGAAAGAAACTGAAAACTTGACACATGAATTGACACAATGTGAAAACTGATAAAACTGAAATCACAGTTTCTCTCAGTGAGTCTTTCCTTATTGTTCTTTTCTCTGTGGGTATGTGTGGAATGGAGTGAAACTGCAAGAGATTTATGAGGAACATGACTGTCACCTCTAACCAATGAATTCTCTATAGAATAAAATCTCTTTGGCTTTGTTTCAGCTGTACAGAGATGCCTCAGCCTCTGAATTTACTGCCTCTGGTGTTGAAATACCAAGCATGACTTATGGAAGGCTGACGTTGGATAAAACATCAAATATGCAACAGCTTTGAATCACTAAGGAATCTTACAGACTCTCCTGCTACTCTTGAATATGTTGGAGACACACTTCACTGCCTTAAATGTTTGCTGTCCTGCCACGCTTTCTTTGCCTCTTTCAATTTTAGATGAGTGTCTTCAGTTCTTTGCTTTTCCAGTTTCCCACTGGTATCTCTCTAAATGTTCCCTGGTCCTCCCAGTATCTGCATATCAGCCTAATGATTAGTTAAAGAAACTGTACACCAAGACACACCAAAGTCCCTCCCCAAACCCCACCCCTTACCTAAAATCACTGGTGCGAAAGCAAATCGTAATAAAACATACAAATAAGATCGTACATATACGAATTGTATATGTGTACTGTATTCTATTGTGTTATGGTCTCTGTGTACTGTTGTTGCTGTTTCTGTGTTCTGGATGCTCCTGTCACCAAAACAAATTCCTTGTATGTGCAAACATACTTGGCAATAAAGCTCTTTCTGATTTCTGAATTAGCCACCTCAGAAAATAGTCGAGAGTTCCTGTGAGATCTGGTCAAAAGCAGTTCTGGTCACAAGTGCTTATATGAGCAAAAATATAGTTTTGGTCTGGTGGTCCCATCCAGAGCAGAACCGCACACGTTTTTAGTATCGCTCTCACTGGGTTTAATGAAAAGCGACAATAGTTTCTGTCTGATTTATCACAGACAGGACACAATCCGATTCACATGAATAAATATAATCTCTTGTAATAGCATTATCTCTCTCCATGCTGCTGACCAAACTGGTTTCAACAAAGGCTGTAGACGTTGCTTCACAGCTCCAGTAGCTTCTTTTGTGCGTAAAACTTAAAGATTTTTCTTTAAATTTCTTTAAGTTCTTTAAGTTGTTCAGTTCAAAGGAATCCACAGAAATATGAAGCATCAGATTTGTCATGGGTTCTGAAATTACAGTAGTTTGATCTTCCTGTCACATTCTCAAACAACAAACAGCATGTGGATTCTTCTGTCAAAATAGCGTGCGAGGTGATGAGACCAGAGGTGGGTAGAGTAGCCAAAATTACAAAAGTACAAGTAACTAGAGAAATTGTTACTCAAGTAAAAGTAAAAGTCACTATTTTAAAAATTACTTGAGTAAAAGTAAAAAAGTATGCAATGAAAAAACTACTCAAGTAGCTAGTTACTTAGTTACTTTGTATCTGATTATATAGGCCTACTACATAAAATTAATATTAACTCCAATATTTTAATATTACATTTTAATCAATATTTTTAATTATCATAAGCAGATATCTTTGCAATATACTAGAGAGACTAAAGAATAGACAAACACAGAAGAGACGAGCATTTCTGTAAATTTCATCTAGTCCTGATGTCAATGTAGTTTACACAACTTATTTAGAATAATAGACCATGTCAAACTAAAGCATGAACTAAACTCAGAGCATTTCCTAAGATGATCTAGAACATCTGCAGTGCTCTCTTAAATGAAATACACATTTTTGAACAAAGCTCATGTTTTCTCGTGTTGTGTCACGTGTGTGTTGTGAAACGCTCTTACTTGTAAACAAACAGTAAACAGTGAACCACACGCCCATCAACAAGTTTTCTTCCTTCTGTTCTTCAAATGTATATTTCTGCAAGCCCACGTCTCTGTGTCTGACAGGTAACGCGCATGTTGCTGTGTCTGACGAACAGGTCGCGCGGGTGCGCGCAAATGGCGGGCATTTATCATTGCTGGCAAACAATATGACACATTTGCAGTTTTGATTGTATAGATATAGATTAATATCCACTTCATCCAACGCTCTTTGTGTTCTGCGTGTTCTTAAATTTCGCACTACGAGGAGTGAGTAATCCTGCTTCAGATGATTCAGATCGTGCTGCGAACTGAACAAATCATTTGAACTGATTCATTAGCCCATTTAAATGGTTTTGCCCATTGTTCAGTTAATGCTTTCAAAAGAATCGACTCAAAAAACAACGCGTTTTAACAAGCATATTTTAAAATGAAGGAACGTCACGCAATGTAAGTTATGTAACGAAGTAAAAGTACAGATTTTCTATTAGAAATTTACTCAAGTAAGAGTAAAAGTACACACTTTTAATTTTACTTAAAAAGTACATATTTTCCAAAATGTTACTCAAGTAAATGTAAAGAAGTAAATGTAGCGCGTTACTACCCACCTCTGGATGAGACACTGCGTAAAACGTCTCGGTTACAACTGTAACCTCCGTTCCCTGATGGAGGGAACGAGACGTTGTGTTGAGAGACAGACTGGGGTTTGATCTTGAGAACCTATCATCTCCGAGAGGAATTTTAAAATGCCAATGAGCTTGGCGAATGGCACACGCACGCCTATCCCCGCCCGTGCATACGGGTATAAAAGGGAGATGGCGGCGGCCATTCACTCATCTTTTGGGCTGAGAAACCTGAGAGGCATCTCCCGGTCGCTGCAGCAGGTCGGCGAAGCATTGTGGCATGAAGAGACAATGTCTCGTTCCCTCCATCAGGGAATGGAGTACCAAAGCGGGCAATGGGTGGAGTCCGGGGAGGCAAACAGGTCCACTTGCGCCTGGCCGACCCGCTCCCATATGAGCCAGACTGTGCAGGGATGGAGGTGCCATTCTCCGCGGGGCGTCCCCTGACGAGAGAGCTGTCTGGTTCAGGTCGCCCGAGATGAAAGTGGCTCACAGGGACTTGATCACCTGCTGACTCCAGAGGAGACGTTCCCCTTCAGTCAGTCTCTCGACGTTGTGTTGAGAGACAGACTGGGGACCTATCTTTACACGCCACGGCACTGAGCCATATCACGACCTCAAGCAGAGCAACACTGACTAGACTAGCGAGTCACAAGTGAGTACTACTGCGAGACGTAATCTTCCAGTGGGATCAGTACTTAGTCAAGTACCGACGGCCATCACCGACGGTGGCGTTCATCTCCATTAGTGAGACGCCACCCAGCGCCGTAAGGAACACTGGGGAAACACTGCTCTCCTCGTTGAAGAGTGTGCTACGGAGGCCACATCCTACCACAATGAGAGGTTATATGTGGAGACACCAACATGGTCTCACCGGTGGGGAGAACAACATGTGAAAAAATGTGCCAGCCCGAATAGGGGGGACAGAACCAAGGTGGGGTAACCCACCAGAGCGGAGGTCACAGGTTCACCGAAAGGGGAACCAAGCGTGAGGAATTCAACATACGGGACGACCCTGCAGGGGAGTTACTACACATGGGGCAACAATCCGAGTATTGGGGTCCACCTGAGCAGAGGTGACTCTACCAGCACTGGACTTGGTTCAAACAGACAGCTCCACCCGGTCTGTTACCACAATTGCCAATGCTTAGTGATGGATGGAATTACTGTACTTCGCCCTAAGGGGGGAAGTAAGGAGGCTAAAATAGCACGCTAG
Source organism: Triplophysa rosa (assembly GCF_024868665.1). Lineage (NCBI taxonomy): Eukaryota > Metazoa > Chordata > Actinopteri > Cypriniformes > Nemacheilidae > Triplophysa > Triplophysa rosa. Next base: position 22,456,488 of record NC_079896.1, on the reverse strand, counting down.
ACTCGCCTGGAGAGGGGAGAAGGAGCTTTCACAGGTGTACGCCCAACCCAGTTGCTGACCTCAAACACCGGCCGCGTGTAACACAAGGGCTGACACTGGTTCCACGCGGAGGTTGTAAAACCTCGCAAAGGTACTGGGCATAGCCCAACCCGCATCACTACATATGTCTGCCAGAGAGGCGCCCTGAGCCAGTAGACATATCCCGGGTGTAGTGGGCTCTCACTGCAAGCGGGCACGGGTGATCTTGGGACTGATATGCCAAAGCAATGGCATCCACAATCCAGTGCTTCAATCTCTGTTTGGAGACAGCCCTCCCCTTGTGCTGTCCCCCAAAGCAGACAAAGAGCTGTTCAGAGCTTCTAAGGCTCTGCGTGCAGTCCAAGTAGAGGCGCAGTGCGGCCCCAGCGCAGTCGAGGTGGATTCACCCTTCTCGTGCCCCTAAGGAACCTGGTGACCAGGTCATGTTGGCCGAGAGACTTACCCTCCACGAGATCGTGATGAGCGGCAATAGCGGCTGCATGTACTTTCAGCGTGGATGGGGAGAGGTTGTTCTCGAGTCTTTCCTGTAGGAAGGCCAACGCTGACCCAATCTGGCAACTCCGTGGGTTCTCCCCGCGGGAAGAACACCAGGACGAGAAGAGATGCCACTTATAAGTGTATAAACGGAGTCTAGTTCCATACCGAGATAAGAGGAACTCTTAGAATCCAAAATCCTGAACGGCAGCTTGTGTAGGTGCTTGTTCAGGAGGCGCAGATCCAGAATGGGGCGCAGCCCCCCACCTTTTTTGGGCACTATGAAGTATGGGCTGTAAACCCGTAAAGTAAACCCAGAAGACGTCTCGGTTAGAGGGACGGGTTCGATCGCACCTTTCGCCAGAACAGCGGCAACCTTGGCCCGAAGCATGGGAGCATTCTCCCATCGAACCGAGGTGTGGATAACGCCCCGAAACTTGGGCGAGCACCTGGCAAACTGGATCGCATAACCGAGACGGATCGTCCTCTCTAGCCAGCGTGACCACCATGCCGTGGGAGGCTGGTTTGGTGGCTGACAGAGCGGTCACCTCACACAGGGCGGAACCCTGGGGAGATCGACGGCTCTGCGGACTTACCTGTTTGATGTCACTGACCGACGCAACGTCTGGTGGAGGTTGCGGCCGGCAGCGTGGTTTGTCCAAGATATCGTCTAGTCGAGGGTGCTGTGGAGAGAGAAAACCCAGGGAGAAAAACTATTTTTGTGAGAATGTGGGTGCCAGACCCTGATAACTCCCAAGGTTCTTCCCATCAGGGCCGCTTAGTGGTCTTCTTCACGGACTGCTGACGGGGGGAGATGCCTTCCTCCGCGGGGGTCTGCGTCTCTGGCATGCCGTCGTCTGGGAGGGTCCCGGTACCGGAGTAGCAGCCGCGGGGGGGCGGGGCTGCTGGGAAGCAGACTGCGCTCGAGACCGTGATGACCAATAGTTGGCCAGGTCGCGGCGTGGCAGTATCTGCTTAATGGCCTCAGCCTGCTTCTGCACCACGGAGAATTGTTGTGACGCATCCTCCACGGTGTCACCGAACAGCCCAGCTTGCGAGATGGGCTCATCCAGAAGGCAGGCCTTCTGGGTGTCACCCATCTGCGCAAGATTGAGCCACAGATGCCTCTCTTGGACCACAAGTGTGGACATCGACCGACCCAAGGCACGTGCCGTGGCCTTCGTCGCCCAGAGCACGAGGTCAGTGGCAGTGCGTAACTCGCTCATGCGAGTTGGGTCGGCCTTCACATCATCCAGGTCTTTCAGGGCTTTTGCCTGAAAGACCTGAAGGACCGCCATAGCGTTGAGGGCGGAAGAGGCCTGACCCACAGCATTCTTCAACACTCGTGTCGAAGGCTTACAAGCTTTGGAAGGAAGTCTAGGTCGACCCCTCCAGGTGGCAGCTGACTGCGGGCACAGATGCACCGTGACTGCACGCTCCACCTGGGGGATGTTGACATAGCCCTTGGCTGCCCCATCATCCAGGGAAGTAACAGCACCTGAGCTTGCTAGCCGGGAATGCATCGAGAATGGCGCATTCCAGGACTTAGTGAGCTCCTCATGCACTACCGGGAAAAATGGAACCAGGGCGGAGCATGGCTTTTGAACACACTCCATCCCCAGAAACCTTGAATCCAACCACGAGCGTTTCTGGGAGGTGCGGTGTTACGCGGGAGCTCCGAGAGGTCTTCCGCATCTGATGCCAGGAGGTAGTTGTCCGATGCTATGACAGAGAGTTCGTCTTTATCCCTCTGCTGAGTCTGCCCGCTATGGGATGGTCCACCGCCGCCCATCGGGGACAAGCCAGGTGAGCGTGCTGGGGTATGGGTGGTCCGCGAAGCCGAAGCTGATGGAGCGACATCAATAGGTACCCCCAAATCACCCCCGCTGCTCGCCGAAGCGGTCGGCCTCGCCGAAGTGGCAGTCGAACTCGCCTGGGAAGCAGACGGGGTGGCGGCAGCGCTCACAAAGCATAGCCAGCCGTGACCGCAACACCTTAATCGCCATGTTCTCACACACGGAACATGCCGATTGACAAATCCTGCCTCAGCATGCTTGAGCCCCAACATGTGACACAGGTGTCGTGCCCATCTGACTCAGGGATGAGTCTGTGACACCCAAGGACACAGCTGCAAGACATGCTCGCAACTGTGAGAAATTTGCTCTTTTAGATCTGTAGCTCGCTGCCGAGACGCCCAGGGGAAGTCCGCTGTTGAGAGGGAGAAGTCTGCTGCTCTGCGTCGTAAATCCAGCAGTCTGGAAGAGTCTTAGAATCTCAAAGAGATAAGTGCTTGACATATGTGTCACGCAGGTTCCGAAGAACAAAAGATGAGTGAATGGCCGCCGCTATCTCCCTTTTATACCCGTATGCACAGGGACTGGCGTGCGTGTGGCATTCGCCAAGCCCATTGGCATTTTAAAATTCCTCTCGGAGATGATAGGTTCTCAAGATCAAACCCCAGTCTGTCTCTCAACACAACATTGAGAGACCGACTGAAGGGGAACACATCAACATCTGATGATACACACTAACATCTTTACAGCTCATCTCTAGAAAACAAACAAACAAACAAACTTAAAGAAATTAAAGGTTATTTTTTTCTTAAACAGCTGCTGACACTGGCTTATTTAAAGGTGTCATGAACAGCATTTGTTTTTAATTTTAGAATGTGTACATGTAATGTTAGCAAGATTTGTACATCAAAACAATTTAAAGCGGTAGGATATTTCTATTCTGTATTGACCTTCTCTTTGAAAGGAGCTCTTTTGATAGGTGCGTCGCATTCTTGAAAGTAAATGCCCACTGTGATTAATGGCTAACAGTCAAGACTTTTAATACTTTTTATTGGTCAAATATTTGCAAAAACCACTTACAAATATGAAGGGTCACAATTAGTAAGGAAATATGGAAAAACAATCATGGAGAAACAAGGTTTTCTACCCAACAGCAACAATATCAAAAGATCAATGAAAATTTGATTCCTCAGTTCATCATGAATCTTTAAAAATCTCTCCGTCCAACAGACAATACACCATTCCTTTTAATTAGAGGGCAAAATTAAAGCATGCGACGATATAAACTATAATAAAAAAACCTTTCAGTCTGTGTGAGAACACTGGCTTGCGTTAATGTATGTTTAATAGCTTTTCATCTGCTGACGGTGTTCATATAATCAGCTCTACAGTATAACAGCCCAGCAGAATCAGCACACGGCCATGAATAACACAGCTTATCAGCCAGTCTGTATAATACATTTATGCATTTGGCAGACGCTTTTATTAAAGAAGTCATATTGCACGGCTAAAACGAATATTATTGTTTGTTTTAGATGTAACGCAATGTGTATACACCATTTAAAGTTTAAAAAAACGTTGTATTTTCCACGTGCATGTTTGTATCTCCTCTTTGCTCCGCCTCTCTGAAACGCGCTGATTTTTTACAAAGCTCATCGCTCTGTAAAGCGAGGTGTGCTATGATTGCCCAGTTCACCAGTGCGTATAGTGATTGGTCAAATACTGCAAGCATTTCACGGAAATGTAACGCCTCTTACCATATTCGGAACATCAGGTTCCAAAGCAATTGTACTGACAGGCGATACAATGAGATTTACAATTAAGCCCACCTTAACTACGTGTAGATTTGGGCGGTTTTAGTCAAAACATGTTACGTAGATTCGTATTATTACAGATTACCAGATAGACAGAGTATTATTCCTCATACACAAGACAAATACTGTCACTGAATGCTTTATATCTTTCCTGTATTTGTGTTATACAGCCATATAAAGAATGCAGAGTTACTGAAGTGACAACTCAACATTTCTTTAAGAAACTGTGGTGATATAAACTCAGACTGTAAGCAAGCAATATCTTTAAAGCAGGTGCTTATATTCAATATGTTTTCTGCTCTCGACTCTAATCCAGTTACAACTATAGTGTAAGTGATGTTCAAGCAGTTAAAGTCATGCCATGATAACAAGCTTTACAGACCCGTAAACACCTACAAGAGAGAGCGAGAGAGAGAGAGAGAGAGAGAGAGAGAGAGAGAGAGAGAGAGAGAGAGAGAGAGAGAGAGAGAGAGAGAACAGATGAGCATTACGCAGAATGAACAATGCAATCAGTTTAACACAGTGATGTTCAGCTCTTCATCACGCATGTTTTTTTTTCATGTAGCTGCTATAAAAAATTTGTGTGATTAGTTAATTAAGTCGAGCACTTTATGTGCGGTGTGGTGAGATCTTCTAAGTAGATTCTTCTATATTTGTCTTTCATACTTTAAAGAATTTAACATATGAAATGAAATCAGCAGAGAGCACACGGAGGAGCAGATTAAAAAATTCAACTGTATCATGCACACACGTCATCATGTCATTTTAAATGTTGAATGAAGAGCGCTGTTTTGTGTGGACGTGTGTTTTATCCATGTGTGACACTGGCCCTGCATGTATTGTATAAAGATCAAAGACATTCTGAATAATATATCTTCATATCTTTCCATAACAAGATGCCATATTTCAAGAATATGCCTTAATTCCCCCCGCCCACCTAAGTGTATCTTTAGAAACGTGTGAGTAAATGTGCATGTGTAAACTATATGTAAATTTACCCTTTAAATTGTAATACAGACATTCTTAAAGGAATCGTTAGAGTAAAAATTTAAATTCAATAACTATTTATCATCTTGTCTCACACTAAAGAATCCTGTTTACAGGGATTGGTCTTGTATTCAAGATGAGAATATTGATGATGATCTGATTGACATGTAAAGTATCCAATCACAGTTCAGCCTTGTTTCTGTGTGGACTGATAACTGCAGAACCGACCGACTTCAGTTTTGTGCTTGAAATAATGGAGAATGTTTAAGTTATTTGAGAAATGTGTGCAAAGCACTTTTTTCTCCGAAATGTTCCTTTATCACAAATATTAAAGAGTGTTTGTGGTTATTGTCTGCACTATACATTTATCAGGCTTCTTCTGTTTTTAACAAACACTGAGCAATATTTTGTGTTTAGGTGGATCAATAGAAATGTATTCATACAAACATCTACATACATTTCAACATTTTGCATTTATGAATTTCAAAAATGAAAAACAAAAAGTGGCCTCTGTCATAATTTACAACATAAGCTGTTTAAATCTTAATGTCAAATGCATTGCATGTTATAATTTAATATAAAACATAAAATATTACACCTTAAAAATTACTTTATTTAATGAATGGCACAGAGCTCTAAAGTACATCAACTAAATGTTTTCCTGATTCGTCTGTCATGTTTCATTTTTGCGAGAGCTCAACAACAAAAGAGAGCTCAACAACACCACCTAGTGTTAAACACGAAAGACCACATAAAGAATGTTAAAACAATTCAGTTCACTCAAAAATGAAACTTCTCTCAAGTTACTCGTCCTCATGGCATTCCAAATGTTGGGATGTTTCTTTATTTTTAAAAAAACTTATAAGTAAAATTCGCCACAGAGCACATTTCGGGGACCCGAGCATCAAGTGTATTCTTTATTCATAAAGTGTTCCTTTAAACCCAATAGGAATTAAAAATGAACCCTCTTTATTGAAGCACGTTTATCGTGAATAAATCATGGCTCAAGGGCATTGTTAGGCATGACGCAAAGCAGTTTTATAATACATAATTATTGTGTGTTTTGTGTTGACATTTTTGTTGAATTAAGTTCACATAGCTACATGCATTTTCTAAGTAATGTGAACATGAGAGGAATCAGTAAACTGACAAAAGGAACAAAATCATAAGAGATGGTTTAATAGCTATGATACAGTTTTTGAAATCAAATCTTTACATAGCTATGACAGAAAGCACAGGCATCTAACAATGCCTCGGAAAAAAAGTTCATCTTCAAAAATAAAGCACAATAAAACAGTTATCAAATAAGCAACATGTGTCCTTTGTCCCAAACTCCTGAAATTTTTAAAAATGACATACCTCTTCAGGTTTGACACTGAAGCCTTCGATATCGATAGCATTAGTTGACAAATTTATATAATATCCTAGGTTCGAGAGTAGTCTGATCATCCTGTCAATCATTTTCAAAGTTAAAGCATTCGCCCCTTTCTCTTCTGTCACCATTTCTGGCATCATTGCAGACTCCTAGTTGATGCAAGTTTCAGCTGTGGCTCTGTCAGACTCAGATATCCCGAGAAGAGACATGAAAACAAGACACACTTATTAGTGTAGAGGCCGCTCGCACGATATGTCAAAATGACACAACATTACAAATGTTTGTGTATGTTAGTTTACTGGCTATTTGGTGATGCCTGCCCGATGGCATCATGGATTTCATGTCTATCCATTGAAATGGCATAAGGTATAGTGTGAAAAGCTGCCCTATGATCCAGTCATTCTAGAAGAGACATTCGGTCAACACATGGTTTTCAGCCAAAACGTTGTTTGCAGCAAGCCTCAAATCAGGCCATCGCTGCGTGTGCAAGTCGTGCCCAAAATTGTGTTTAAAATGTTCAGGTGTCTGGCCAGCCTAGGTATCTATAGTTCTACTGATATTGATTCTACTCTTCAATACAAGTATTAAGTATAAAATTATTTTATTGATGTTATTGTTCTGTGATTTATTTTACTTTAACTACTGAATTAGAAGAGTTTTAGAATAATATCACACGAGTAGAAGTTATGAAGACCTGACTCTTCTAGCTGTAATGGTCATTCCATTGTGCCTGCGTTTTAACCCTCTTCACCGAACATTAAATCTAAACTACTAGCGCAAATTTTGTTCAAAGTTTCGGTCAAACAGAGATGACATTTATGTTTGTATATGACACCAGTGTTTGTCTCCTCCTTTATTCGCCAGTGTTGTCTAACCGTTTGCAATGTTTAATCTCCTTCATAGCTGAATCATTCCATATCCCCTATCATGCACACTATGTGCTTCAGTATTTTTTATAATGTTGAAGGATGGACGCTTCAGAGAGCACATGATTGGACAGAAGTTGTTGATTTATTGATTATTTCATTTTTATTGGTATTTTGTATGCTCGCCATTTGTCTGCATTTCTGGTGCAATTCTCCTATTTAGCTGCAAATACAACAAATAAAGATTTAGTAAAATTATAATAAACAGCTATTGATGTTTGTGGGTCTCATATTACTGTACCGCTAAACTGAAGGTGTATAAAGGTGAATGGGGGAATGGAACATGGGACCCGGTGCATGTTTTCCATACATAGCCTTTTTTCTTCTGGCTCCATCTTTTTACTTCACTGCAAATACTACAAATAGAGATTTAACACATTTATTTTACTGTTCAGAACTGTTCAATTGTAATTACCATTACTTATTTTGAGCTCTTAAATATTTTTTATGCTTAAATATAATTTTACCATAGTCATGAAGACGTCAGATGCACAGAAACTTCCTTCAAGGAGCAGCAGACTTGGCTCTTACGGACCAGACACGAGTAGCTTAACATATATAAACCCAAGTACAGTAAGTACCGTTTCTGCAAACATTCAAGCACTTATAAATTAAGAGAATTTGTTCAACTCACTCAGGTCCAGGACCTACTGTACATGGTACGTCGGACAGATGAAGGTTGTCTACAGGGCTCTCCTCCGTTCTCACTCTCGACTCATCACACGACTTTGGCTTTGGCTTATCCAGCAAGCTCCAGTACTGCCTCTGAAATAAGTTTATGGCCGGAGGATGACGCCTAAAAATGCAAGAAAAAGTACTTAAAGTACAGTTTTTGTAAACATTCAAGTGGTGTTGCTGGGTACATCATTGACAGTTGTAGCCCGCTCGACCTGATTTTGCCAAGTGGTTGATGTCCTCAGGGCAACATATTTTGTTGACCTAAGGACAACATTTTTATAAATAAAACCTAAACCCACACCAAACCCCAACCCTAAACATAACTTACCCCTAAAATCAGAGGGAAGTGATAAGTGAAAAACTATGGTCTAGAAGCACCTAATCCTGGTTGGAAGATTAAATTTAAAATAAACTGTAAACTTATTTCTGAAATCTGATTGGTTGATTTAAATGTTATCCCAGGGTCAACATGATGTTGCCCTAAGGACATCAACCACTTGGCAAAAACAGGAGAGCCGTTGTAGCCAACCCAGCTGCGTGCACAGATCATCAATCTCCTTCCACTGTTGAACAGCTGCTGAGAACAAAGATTGTTCGTCCAAAGATTGATTTAAAAAAATGAATATTAAAAATGAATAAAAGTGAATTATAAAATTAGCATTGGAAATTAACATAACTTACCAATTCTATTTTTCCTTCTCCAGTTTCTACTTTTCTTTGCGGTCTCGAACACTTCAGAAGATGGACACGAGGACACATCTCTGACTGCGTCCGGAGCCGACGGAGAAGTCTCCGGTACTTTTGTGGAGAAGTTGCTGAGAACAAATGAGAGTGGGTAAATTACATGATTGATATCTTTAAGCCTTCCAATTTCATATGACAGATCGCATCCATGATTTTTTCCATATACAGTAATCACGTTTTCATTTATTGAAACTAAATTTGTTGACAATACGTTTTATGATTTAGAAACGTTGATGATCTTTGACAATCTTTGACAATTTCACGCTTATATTTTAACTGAATGTGAGAGTAGATAAAAAATGAACATACTAAAGCTGGGTTTTTACATGCAGGGTCAAAAATAAATAGTGTCGGTTAAATCAACATAGGATGAAAAACATGTAACTCACGAATCTCTCCTTTTGCTGAGACTGGAGGTGAAGGAGCTGGATCTTCGGCCTTTGCTGAAGTAAGATCCACAACAGCCCAGGATGTTATAAGTGGGACAGAGGATGTCTCAGTTTCCTCGGCATCTTTCAGCCCAGGATGTAATAGGCTGATGGTGTTCAAAAGCCTCGGAAGCTTCGACAGGATCTGGGGGGGAAAACTGTCTGGTTATAAGCATTTTTCAAAATATCTTTCTCTGTGTTCATCAGAACAAAGAAATTTATACAGATTTGGAACAACTAGAAGGTGAGTAAATGATGACAGAATTTTCATTTTTGGGTGAAGTATACCTTTAACACAGAAGATCATCAGAATAGACTTAAGGTGTTTTTTAGGGAATCTCCACTTCTTGACTTTAAACAGGAGGTAAATCTGTCAGGCGTCAGTAATTGTGTCTAATGAGATGATCAGACCCATGAAGGGAAGGTGAAGGTTAACCAATCAAAGACCTTTATTCTTTTTAAATCCTCATAAGGGAAGCGATCCGTAAGAAAACATGTGACCCCATAAAATCAACGTGGTCCAGAAACCCCCGCTAACTTTCAGGAAAGCAGCCATTGGCTGTGTTTTGCATACTACAGCTTACGATATGCTGAATACTGTGCTGTACTGTACTCAACACTGCCTACAATTAATAATGATAAATTAATGATAAACATTACAAATAGTAAAAGCCATACATTATCACTTGATCTCATATCATGACATTGGCATTTATATCAAGGTATGCATTTTTCTTTAAGTCAAATTTTTATTAAAAGTCAAATTTTTTGAAAAATTTAAGGAGGTCTGTAGGACTTGCAGATTAATTGAGCATTAGTATTTCAATTCATCTCAATGCAGTGATGGTGCATTGTTGTATGTTTGTTTATCATCATCTAAGCTGTCAAGCTGAAGTAAATGATGCCATGAGACCTGTTGACTGTTCTCAGCACAAGAAAGCACACAGTCTTTTACTATTTACTATGTTTAAAAAAACAGGGAGTGGGAAAAAGTATATTTCATGATTTTAAAAGCCTCCAAAACAAATAGGTTCTGAGTGAAACTTCTCCTACAATATCCTAAAATATTTGGGGGTTATGCTATATGTTGCTTGCAAATTTAGTTATTCTTTCCTATACATTTACATACTACAGTAAGTAGAGTCTATACTAGAAGAAATAGTAAAGTGTTCTGAAAAGAGCCAGGCTGTGTGTGAGAGAGGTCAATGGTTGTCTGGAGTCACATGCGTGAACAGGCTAATGCGGGCAAATCTGACAGTGTTTGAGAATTCATGTGTGGTGCTTCAGTTCATTTCATCCTGATTGAGTTAAAGTGCTTGTGAAACACAGGCTGTCAGTCTCCACTAGAGCAAGACAACTGATGTCTGAGACACTTCCCACATCTCCCACACAAACTCTGACGATTAACATTCAAATCACCCACAACCGACTCACAGGCACTGAAACACAAGTGAAGCGACTGTGATTGATTACGTGCACACAAATCACGTATTAAATGATCCTTTACTGCGGTTTCATCAAAGAGTCGAGAAAACGTTTTCATCAGCCTAAACACATAGAGAGGTATTGATCTTACAAGATAACAAGCTTTCATTTAAGAATGTGCTCTGATTCTTGAGTCTTCACAGACTGTAAGATTCAACAATAAAAGTTTATGCACCGAGGAATTACAGTATTTAGGAATTAATAATGTGCTCAAGGTCTTTGTGCTAATTATTTGTGTGTGTGTGTGTGTGTGTGCGTGCGTGCGTGCGTGCGTGCGTGCGTGTGTGTTTGCGTGTGTGTGTGTGTGTGTGCGTGCGTGTGTGCGTGTGAATAAACAACATCCCTGTACAGTGACAGCTGTGTTTGTGTTTGACCTGCTGAGCGCCTCTTCTTCACACAGCATCTTTATATGAACATCTGAGAGACTCAGATCAAGAATCTGCAGAATGAATTGAACAAGGATGAGAGATGCCTGTTTGATTGGAGACATTATACATGCATGTTTAATGACAAAAGAGATGGCGATGTGCCGTCTATTTTATTTATTGGAATGCTTGACTTCGTCACCATGGTAACAAATTGTGTACAATATTTCTCAGTAGACACCAGGGTCCAATTGTTCACAATGGTTCAGGCATAATTTGGATTTCTGATGTCAGATTGGGTCGAATCTTTAAAAAGGGTTGTTCAAACTAAAAAACAGATTTTGAAATCAGATTACATCACGTAATCCCTTCTTTGTTTTGATCTGGATCAATATTTTAGTATGTTATTCACACTTTTTAGTAAAAAAAATATTCAGATTCCAGCAGAAGGGTGGCTTCAAGATGTATTTCAGGAATAAAACTTTAAAATTGTAAGATTTGCACTTGATTTGTTTAATTGGTAATGTGATAAAGTCTTCTAACAAAAATAAATATTTTGTGTATCACAGATGTCTATATAAATCGAAATAAATGTATTTAATTTAACTGTTATTTATTACTGTATATACAATCAGTCATTAGAGATGAACCAATAGATTTTAGACTATTCTGTTCCTTAAATTAATATAGGCTAGCCTACATTTTGATGAGTAATTCCATTTGAAGCAAAAAAATATTAATATTTGATGCACTGGCGCCCTCTTGTGTCTGTTGTTACATGCTACAAAAGAAACACAATGCAACATTTAAAAGGGTTAAACAAAGTTTGTAGTGAATTTAATTTGTTTTAGTTTTAACTGGTGGGTTTCTTGCACTTCCAATCAGATGATCTAAATTGAGGCATCTGAGGCGTTTATGTATTTTTGGACACCAGATGGCGGTAGTGTCGATTATAAAAACACATTAAGGGTTCTTGCAAATCGCCCGGTGGTCTTTAATGCCTTTTTGAGTTTTCTGTCCATTCGTGTATGAGTGGAAAATATCTTAAACATAATGAAATATTTTAATAAGTTGTCAAGTCCATTGACTCATAACCAAATAAACTGCTTAATGGTTTTTAACTAATTAAGATGTCTTAAACGGTCATTTAAATTGAATTTTACTAAACCTTTTGTATTTACCTTTACTTTTAAATTGTAATAGCAATAAATTACACACATTTCGATTATGTTCAATCATGTGTTAATGAAGTTTTTCAGTCAGGCGCGCGCAGGTCAGGCTGACGAGGGTCTTATTGTGTTAAGTAAGAAGTGCGCGCGCTGCGGAGCGTCAGCGTCATTCACCGGCGGCACAGGACGGACTATGATTGAAGTCTTTATATTCTCGTTTGTCACGTCGGTTTTTAACATCAGATCATGAGTTTGTGCTGAGATTAGGTTTCACGTTATTCAGAATCATTGACTCAGAAAGCGGAAGAGCGCAGAATATAGATCAGTGATCAGCTAACGATCATCATGCCGCCTGTTGAAAATGACCCGGGTCGCGAGCAGATCCGATCACGGATCAAAGAACTGGTCGACTCCAGTCAGGTGCTGGTGTTCAGCAAGAGTTACTGCCCTTATTGTGTTAAGGTAAGTGAGCATTGAAGGGTGTTGAGAAAATGTCCTGACGGATATAACGTTACGACATGTCCCATAACCTTGTAAAACTTAACTTAGTCCTGTTGAGTACAAAGTTACTTCAGTCAAAGTTGTAATGTTTTATTGTGTGTGTAGGGAATAGAGTGTCGTAAGTTAAAGCAAAATTCTGAAATGTTGTAGTAATTAGCTTAGCTTAAGTTATTGAGAGGTGCTTGTTGGATATTGTGTGTTTGTGTGCAGGTTTGGCATCATTTTTGACAGTTACAAGTTGTCAAATATAGTGAAATCTGTCCCAAAAAAGTTAAAATTCTGTACTAAAGAAAAAGTAAAATTTTGTTTTAAAGCTCTTGATGCTTACGTTAAAGGTAGTGATAGGGAATAGGTTCCTTGGTATGTAAACAATGGGTGTTTTAACTAATATAGTTAACGTTAGTGGAAAAAGTGTGTAAGTTACGTGCTATTAAAACACATTTATAATTTGGGTAAGAATTTTTTCTTCCCACCATAATATCTCTCTAAAGCTGTAGTGTCCCGTCTTGTATAGTAAAGTAAGATTTATTAATTTAATAAGATTTTATGGCAAAGTATGAGGATTAAGATTAGGGTGCGGTACTTAAATTAGTTTAATTTCATATAAATTTTAGGAATGTTCTCACAATTATGTGTGTGACCATGTCCATCTGTGCAGAAGATTCTAAACTAGTCATACTTCGAAGGACATTCAAATAAAAATATGCTCATACTGTATATACTTAAAAAGCCAGATTGGTAGAGCATTGTGTTAGCAATGGAATTTAATTTAAATGTAACATACCGATAAATCGTTTGTCAGTGGCCTTTGAGATTATCTTAATATTTTTATTTAAAATGAACAGAAGTGTAAAACAGTTCTAATTTAGGGTTTGGACAAATAGGATTAAGGTTAATCACAGGAATATCTTGAGTTTTGATTAATAGTGGTTTATGTCAAGATCCTCAACAGTGCAGGCAAATAAAATGAATTGAAAACTCCAGTGACTCTTTTAAAAAAAACATTTTTAAAAATCCAGTGTATGAAATTTAGCGGGATCTAGTGGTGAGGTTGTGAATTGCAGCCAATGGCTCACTCCACCCCTCCCTTTGAAAGCACTATAGCGGTGTTCTGTCGAATTGTCCTAACTTGTCAGATTTTCATACCGCAGCGCAAAAAATTATTTAATCTAAACCACATCGACAAAATAAACAGGTAGGATGATTTTACAGTGCAAAATACTCTGTCATATTGTCTTACAGTATAAAATAAACAGGTAGGATTAATTTACAGAGCAAATAACCTATCCAATAGTCCTACCAGTAATAAATAATTATGTTAAATTACTTAACAAATAAAATACCCTATAATATTGTTGTAGCAGTATAAAATTAACAGGTAGGATGATTTTACAGTGCAAAAAAATGACGTAATATTGATGTGCGCATGCCTGGTAGGACAATCTGCCGGGTAGGATGAAATTTCAGGACACCTGCTGACAGAACAAAATATAAGTTGTTACGTTTTCGCTTCTTTGCCGAAGAAGATGATGTATTTACGAAATGCGCTCTGTTGAGCAGTTTGTCCGTGTAGGGCTACTGTAGAAACAACATGGTGAATTCCATGCAAGGGGATATGGTATATGTAGATATAAATAGCTCAATCTAAGGTAATAAAACGTATCGCTTCATTATATTTACATGATGGGGTTTATTTACCTCAGTCTTACATTAGTGGTAACGTGTGAAGACGATGAAGGACGTAGATTGGCATAATGTTTATTCGATGAAGTTACTATATATTGTCATGGTCAAAATGGATATACTGCTTAGAAACTAACATGCAGAGTTTCTTTCATTTCAGGTGAAGGAACTCTTTAAAGAGCTGAATGTGAAATGTAATGCCGTAGAGCTGGACCTGATGGGTAAGATCCCAATAACTGTCAATCATTTACATATCATGTCAAATATCAGTTTCCATATCAAATATGCAAATCAATTTACTCTAATTTAGGGATAGGGAATAATAGGGAATTTACTCTAATAGGGAAGTGCCAAGCTGTGCCACAACATAATATAGCCATTTCTATTGTTCACACTACAATCGTTTTTTTAACCACATTGTCATTTAAAAAATAAACTAGTTTCACTTGAAGTTTAATGTTGTAAACATATGTATTGCGCTTTATCTCTAAATGTTTTTTTCTGTTAAATATGCAAGTACAGTGGACTGCATGACAAAATTTTAGGCGAGGTTCTTCCTGATGTTTAAGATTGCTTATGTTAGATTAAGCAGGCTTTCTGGATGTCTTTGACTATTTCCACCTTAGCGAGCGTGCTGGTTGAAGTTACGTAATGTTAGAGGTTACTGGGTGTTTTTTTTCCAGCGGGCTGACTCAGTTCATTCATAGATGATCTGAAATATGTCGTGTGGTCTCTGAACGTTGTGCTGAACTCTAAAGTTAATGTTTAAAGCAGTAAAACCAGCAGTATGTTTGCTGTGACCTGCTGAGTCACACTCACTCCAGCGTTACTAATGTCTCATCTTCCTTCTGCAGACCGAATCACCTCCCACCCCATTCCCCCCTTATGTGACCCTGATAATTCCCCGTTTCAATTTCTTGGAGAAACAGCTAAAACATCTACAAATTGATTTCATTCATTTAGAACATTTCACATTAAATCTAATTAAAATATTATATTAAAAATATTAAATTAACATTTTTTCACTTTAAAGACATTGTGACTATATAGTGGATATTCAAGTCATAGCGGATTATCTTTTGTTCTGTCAGTGCAGTCGGAGCCAAACATTAGTTTCAGCAGCAGGCCTGCTGTGTCCGATCCAGATCTGATTAAATTATCCATCCTGGAGAGCAGCCCATGTGGTGTAGATGTGTAACATGAGCAGTGTGGTAATTGATCACATCTGATCTGTGTTTCAGAGGATGGAACGAACTACCAGGACCTGCTGCATGAGATGACGGGGCAGAAAACAGTCCCCAACGTTTTCATCAATAAGAAACACATCGGGGGCTGCGATAACACATTGAAGGTATGGATTTATCTCAGTGTTTTCCAGTCATCTGTCACTATATCCCAAATTGTTGAGGCTTCATAAAGCACATCCATCCATTATTAAAGTAATCCAAAAGACTACAGTTGATCAGTAAAGCAAAATAAAAATGTGTGAGCTAATTTTGGAACATTGAAACCCATGAGCATGCCGATAACTTCAAGTCTCATTGGTTGTATCTTGTGACTATTTGTCTCGTAACAAAATATCACATGACACCATATATGAATCGATTTTTGTATTGCTTTTGCTAAATTGTGTCAAATTGTTAACTTTTTTTTACATTATTTTGCTTAAAGAGTAAATATTACAATGTCCATAAAATTGCATTTCATGCCGTGTGTAATGTTGCTGTGTGTGAACGTAAGCAGTCTGCCAAGTTGTAAAGCCTAAAGTGAACGAATAACAAAGTTATTGGCTTGGGGGAAAAGGAGTCGAATCTGAATCAAGAGAACGAGTCGTCTGTCATTCTAATTTCAGTTCCGGGTCAGATTTGCGTCACTCCGTGTAATGCCCGCTTACTATTAAAAAAATGTGGTCGACCATAGAAAGCAAGTCATGGTTATCATAGGTTATGAGAGAATTTTCAGATTTGGGCAAACTATTCCTCTTAAAAAACATGACACTGAAATTATTACAATTGGAACGTTGCAAAAGACACTGTTGCAACTTGAATTGAATCACAAGCTTTAATGTTGATGGTCATACGCTCACATTTCAGCTCAATTTCTTTTTGAAATGTTATTCATTCTGATACATTACAATTCATTTCTGTCATTTGTGTCCGAGTTTATGATGGGCAAAGTCTGAAGTCTGGGATTTTGCAAGCATTTCAGAAATGTCTTGATGACCCATCAGCCAATGAAAGACCTGTATCAAGCACCCTCTTCATACATGCTGACATAGAGGGACTTCATTACAAATAAAGTCTAAAATATGAAAAATCACCCCAGATTACCCAGATTTTTTCTGAGACTTCATTTACACAACTGCTGAGCTGGTTATTAAAATAATAAATCTCTAATCATTTACTCGTCCTCATGCCATCTAAACCATCTGCTGTTTTTGGAACCTCATGTAACAGAGCTGAATATTCACGAGCGCCTCTTCACGATTGCTCTTATCAGCGATGCGTATATGCCTTTGCTAATGATTGCCTGGTTGTCGTGGTAACAGGCACACAAAGATGGCGTCTTGCAGCAGCTGTTGGGTGAAGGGAGTGAGGTGTACGACTATGACCTCATCGTGATCGGAGGAGGTTCTGGTGGTCTGGCATCCTCAAAGGTCAGGAGGTCACATGTGACTCCAAGATATCTGACTTTAATCAACACAAATGTAGTTGTGGACCAACATACCGGCCAGTTTTGTGGTTGTTGCACATATCAATCTTGACATTTCCTGTTGCTGCCCCAACAGGAAGCAGCTATCTTGGGGAAGAAGGTGATGGTTTTGGATTATGTCATTCCCACACCAAAGGGAACAACCTGGGGTAAAGAAAGATTCATAGATGTATACCATGTTTGCATACCCATGTTGCCATACGTAAGGTATAACGGTGTGTTTGTAGGTCTGGGAGGCACGTGTGTAAACGTAGGGTGTATTCCTAAAAAGCTCATGCATCAAACGGCCCTGCTGGGTACAGCCATGCAGGATGCCCGCAAGTTCGGCTGGGAGTTTAGCGAGCAAGGTGAGTCATTCTCCATGCACGTATGTCTGCGTGTGGTACAAAAACACATCATGTAATCTGTGGACAACACTTACATTTATTTACATTTATGCATTTGGCAGACACTTTTATCCAAAGCAACGTACATTGCATTATACTATACATTTGTTTCTAATTATGTGCAATCCCTGGGATCAAACCCATGACCTTGGCGTTGTTAGCGCCATGCTCTAACCACTGAGCTACAGGAAAGCTGTTAAACTAAAACAAGAGTTATATGTTGCTCTGTTTAAAATTGAATTTCTGATTTCTGTCAAATTTAAAGAACTTTTAACAGGGTATGTCCAAAGAGTTGTGTTGTAATATTGTGATTTCTGATCTGAAGTCATTTGGTTATGAAGAGGAAACAAGTCATAGATAACATAAATGGTCTTGATGATGAAATGCCCACTAAGTTTTACAATTTTACAATGGAACGTGAGAAACCATTTGAACCATTTTTGTGAATTGTGATAGTGCTCATGAATCAGACGTATATCATAAAACTTTTTATTTTGGATGAAAACACCTTACACACAAGCCAACGCGCATGATGATATTGTTTCTCTAAGGTTTTTCTTTTTTTTAATACAATGCCCTTTTTTCTAGTGACCCACAACTGGGATACAATGAAAACCGCAGTAAATAACTACATCGGTTCATTGAACTGGGGCTACAGGGTTTCCCTCCGAGACAAGAATGTCAATTATGTCAACTCGTACGCAGAGTTTGTAGAGCCACACAAGATCAAGGTAAGTGTGTTTGGACCCTAAATCCAATGTCCTGGTTAACAGAAAAATCTATAATCTATAAACTCGTATTGATAAAGAGAAGTTATGATCTGTGACTTTAGATGGTTGCTTAGCAACACTCTGTCACAGTATACATGTCATTTAATGAGTTTTCGTAAAAAGAAATCTTGTTTTAATTATTAATTAACTGTGTTTGATAGGGCTGTCGCGATTATGAAATTTGGTTGACGATTAATTGTCTAATAAATCGTTGCGATTGTGACGATTAATTGTCTAATAAATCATTGCGATTATGACGATTAATTGCCTAATAAATCGTTGCGGTTATGACGATTAATTGTCTGTTTTAGACCTTTGACTTTTAATTATCATATATTTTTTTGTTAAGCTTTGAAACGACCATATTGTTCTGAATATAAAGACCATGTTCTGTTTCTTGGAAATACATAGGAAAAAATTGGGTCATCATAATTGAGGTTTAGGCTTTTACCTATCAATATTACAACCGCCAAATACTTGTACATTAAGTAAATTGATCAGGTGTGAATTGAAGCCACCATTAAAATACTATCAGTCATAGAAAAGCTTCTAGTCTGTTTTTTTCTCACTTGCAAGACTACAATAAAAGTTTACTTTGAGAAGTAGATTTTGTAGAAAGTAGAAGTAGAAAGAGATTTTGGTAGACTGGTTTTCACACTGAAATAATATTAATTTGTACTGCAGGTTATTTTTATGGTATATGCTTTAGTTTTTTTTAAAGTGATTGTGTTGTGGTGGTACATTTTACAAGTATTACCATGCTTTAGTTACAATATATACACTAAAATATGCAATATTCAGATGCACTACAACTCACCCTAGTGTCTTCTATAGAGATGTGCAATAATTGCGATGATCTGAAACCATCACCATGAGGTCAAACAATCGCGATGAGACGATTATTTAATAATCGTGACAGCCCTAGTGTTTGACTAATCTTCCATTTACTCTTATTAGGCGACAAACAAGCGCGGTAAGGAGATGTTCTACACCGCCTCTAAGTTTATCCTGGCGACGGGAGAAAGACCTCGTTACCTTGGCATCCCCGGAGATAAAGAGTACTGCATCACCAGGTGAGCTGATCTTCATAAACCCTCTCCAGAGAGCCGTTTTAACTGAGCCGCACCCCAGGGGTCTGATCAAGACTGATAGATTAAAAACCTGTTCAGTAATTATACACCCCAAACAACGGCTGTTATTTGTAGGAGAAGGAAATCGTAAAATAATGCTGTCGTGAGCACAAAGTGTGTCTGTGTGTGTGTAGTGCACAAACATTTGTCATTTATCAGAAGAGGAAGTGAACCGCATGTGTTTGGCAAGATCCCAGTGTCTGTTTTATTACAATCTTTATGCTGATTAAACAAACGTTTGTCTGCTTTTTGTCTCTCTATGTTGTATCCTCAGCCATTCATGATCTTGTATTTTCTCTCTCACGTGTGCCCCGCTCTTGCAGTGATGACCTGTTTTCATTGTCCTACTGTCCCGGGAAGACTTTAGTGATCGGAGCGTCTTATGTCGCTCTAGAGTGTGGAGGCTTTCTGGCCGGTTTGGGGCTGGACGTGACCGTCATGGTTCGTTCCATTCTGCTCCGAGGCTTCGACCAGGACATGGCCAACCGCGCTGGTGACCACATGGAGACGCACGGGGTCAAATTCATCAGGAAGTTTGTTCCTGTCAAGGTGTGTGTGTGTGTTGTGAATTGAATTTGAACTTGTTAGCCGCCATCTGATGCGGCTGGAGTTATGACATTATGATGATCAGGTTCTGGTCATAAAACGCAGCAGTGATTCTGTGATTGTATTTCAGATAGAGGAGCTTGAAGCTGGAACGCCGGGCCGACTGAAGGTGACGGCCAAATCTACAGAGAGTGATGAAATCATTGAGGGGGAATACAACACTGTAAGTGTCATATGATCGTGAATATTGTAAACTGTTTGTTAGTGCCCTACCTTTAGAATACTTAAGTTATTGATTGGATAAAATATATAATATATATAAAATATATATATAATATATATATATAAAGATAAAATTGCGTCTTTTCATTAGCTTGAGATTCATATTAATGCATATTTTTACTAGATTACAGAATTTTATTAAATCCATATAAAAAGGTGAAGAACCAACAATATGTGAGTTTTGTCAAATTGTATTGACTGTGAGACATATTCTGTTGGAATGTCCTGGTTTAAATGATACTAGACAACGTTTTTATTCAGAGGTTACATTAATGGAATGGACATTTTTTTTAAAAAGCCTTCTGGCAGGATCTTGGGTTTATCAAGTATTAAAATGTAAGAACTTATGATTATTATTTACTGTGCGTAGTTATTGTATATAATAATTACAATTGCTTGTTAAGTTTGATTGTATCATGAATAAGTTTGCCATAAATGGCCTTTAGTGCTGATATGGCGTTAAAAACAAATAAATAAATGTAAAAAATGTAAACACTGGTCCAGAAGCACTTGCGGTTATAGTATTTATTTATTATTATTTTAAATCTTACATTTTAAAGATACACTGCCCGTCCAGAAAAAAGTCGCACACTCTTAATATTTCGTTGGACCGCTTTGATTACGGCACGCATTCGCTGTGGCATCGTTTCGATAAGCTTCTGCAATGTCCAGAATGTTTTTTTTCCCATCCAGAGTTGCATTCATTGTTCGCCAAGATCTTGTATAGATGATGGGAGAGTCGGACCGCTGCGCAAAGTCTTCTCCAGCACATCCCAAAGATTCTCAATGGGGTTATGGTGTGGACTCTGTGGTGGCCAATCCATGTGTGAAAATGATGTCTCATGCTCCCTAAACCACTCTTTCACAATTTGAGCCTGATGAATCCTGGCATTGTCATCTTGGAATATGCCCGTGCCATCAGGGAAGAAAAAACTCAATGAAATAACCTGGTCATTCAGTATATTCAGGAAGTCAGCTGACCTCATTCTTTGGGCACATAACGTTGCTGAACCTAGACCTCCAATCCAATGGGACGCTCCTATTTGCTTTGTTAAATCCAGGTGGTGACTTTTTTTGGACGGGCAGTGTATTTGTTTAATATTTTAAATTGGTAATAAATCTTCTGTTCGTTGTAAATATAAGCATTTTTACTTTGTGCAGCATTGGTCTGATTCTTTAATCTCTTTCCTTATTACTCAAACTGCAACATAATAACATAATGATGCTAATCTTAAACTGCAACTCTATCTCAGGTGTTGATTGCAGTCGGTCGTGATGCCTGCACGGGGAACATTGGACTAGACAAAGCTGGAGTTAAAGTCAACCCAAAGTATGTCTCCACCCTCCATCTACCGTCTTATATCTACCTTAAGTTCTTTTCTTTTTGTCAGGTCTCATAGTTGCTCACCCATTCATTCCCATGGTAACATGGGAGGGGCTGGTCTAGCCTGAGAGGGGGCGGAGGCTGTAGTGTCACGGTGAATCAGCAGTTTTCCAACTAAACTCCTAAATTTCACCAGAAGACACATTAAGTGCATTTTATAGTGTACGGAGTAAGAGAGCTGGAATAATTTGGACAAATTCTATCCATTTAGAAAAAGATTTGATTTAATTCAAATATAAAAATCTTTAAATTTAGAGGCTCCTGTGTATTATTATTATTATTATAGTGTGAATGTGTCTGTATGTTAGAGATTAGAGCAGTATAGAAGCTTTACAGTCATATGATTCCTTATGACCTCTACACACATGCATGTAGTGATTCAGGACTTCTGTTTCCTTCATATGAATGAATCCCCTGCTTGCTCAAGTTTTCCGACTTTAGTAAATTCAGTCGAACCGCTCTTTAACAGTGTGCTTGCATCATGTTTCTTCATTTGTATCTGTACTAGGGTTGTCGATCATTTTTCATAGCTGACTGTTAATGAAAGTGAATCAAATTTCCTGCATTAACATGTTTTAAACTCAACTGTGTTGGACACCATTCTGAGCAGTGTGTTTCTCTGTTCTTCACCCAGGAACGGGAAGATTCCAGTAAATGATGAAGAACAGACGAACGTTCCTCACATCTACGCCATCGGTGACATCCTGGAGGGGAAGTGGGAGCTGACGCCTGTGGCTATTCAGGCAGGAAAACTCCTAGCTCGGCGGTTCTTCGCTGGCTCTTCTTTGAAGGTCCGACATGGTCTTTCAAAACCGTGAGATTGAAACAGTCTTAACTTTGTTTTATATAATTTTGTTGTTCTCGCCCGTTATTCACTGACAGTGTGACTATGTGAACGTCCCCACCACCGTCTTCACTCCTATGGAGTACGGCAGCTGCGGTTATGCTGAGGAGAAAGCCGTGGAGATCTAAGGGCAGGAGAACCTTGAGGTGCGTCATCAGACTGGAAATATTAATTGAACAGATGATGGGGGAGTTTTAATGATGTTTGTTTGTCTATGTAGATCTATCACAGTTTGTTCTGGCCGCTGGAGTTCACCATTCCTGGCCGGGACAACAACAGGTGCTACGCTAAGATCCTTTGCAATAAACTCGACAACGTAAGACCAACAACCTCTGTCCTCTCAAAACTCCCATATGTTAACAATATCACTTGAAAGTCTTGATGGGATATGATCAAATATCTGAACAAATACCCAAATATGAAAATTCTGTCATTTACTCGGCCTCAGGTTGTTTCAAATCTGTATGAATTTCTTTGTTCTGTTGAACACAAAATAAGAAATTTTGAAGAATGTGGGAAACCAAACAGTTTGGTGCTCCATAAACTACCATAGTAGTTTTGGTAGTCGGTGGTGCCACAGAACTGTTTGGTTACAGACATTACTCCAAATATCTACCTTTGTTCAGAAGAACAAGGAAATTTATACAGGTTTGGTGAGTAAATGATGACAGGATTTATTTATTTTTAGTTGAACTATCCCTTTAAGATTTCCTCATAACGGTTTATACGTATCATGTAGACAGATCACATACATTTTTGTGTATTTTCCTGGTTTTAGGAGCGTGTGATTGGCTTTCATTATCTGGGTCCTAATGCTGGAGAGGTCACGCAGGGGTTCGGAGCTGCCATGAAATGTGGGATTACCAAAGATCAGCTGGAAAACACCATCGGCATACACCCCACCTGTGCTGAGGTGCGTTTCCTTTTGCCAGCTTCGGTCTACATTTACTAGTGCATTTTTTTAAAGGAACAGTTCACCCAAAAGTTGTCATTTACAGACATGAGGTTGGTTTTCCAACTTTTTTGTTGGAAGGCCCCATAGGTGTAGAGTGCATCGCTTTGCGGCCCCCCAAATAATGAATTATAATCTTAAACTTAACATTTTAATTAAACCAAAAACATATTCAGTTATACATTGCTGAAACATTGATTCTTTTGGTTGGTGGTCTTATTTTTATTTTTGATTGCATAAAATGTATGATAAATTTATATATTTCATAAAATGCCACAAAATCTGTGGACCCCCTGGAACCATCTTGGGGCCCCCAGTTTGAGAACCACTGCTTTAAATATGAGAATTAAATGTTTTGGATGAACTGTTCCTTTAAACTAAAACTTATTATAAAATATTAGTAATATGACGTGGTGCAAAGAATGACATATTTTTGTATGCAAAAAAATAGCATTGTAGCACTTCCAGTTCCATCGCCCTAAAGTCTGTTTTTTTTATGGGGTTTTGGTTAAATGCCTAAAATAAGGTCTGTGGTTAACAAAACCTCTAAATATTTTCTCTTTTTATTCTTTGACATTAAAACACACCAGTTATAACCCGCTCGTGATTTTTAAAGCTTAAAGGGCTCAGCATACTACATTCGAAATCGAAAAAACGACCGTCTGTGACCTGATTTTGAACAAAATCTGGTCCAAACGACAATTCGTTTCACTAGTTCACCGCAGCAAACCAAACAGAACTCTCCGGGAAAGTTAGTGTTGGCCGGTAAACACCCTCGAGCCACCATTGGTCCATGGTCATTAAGTAATAGGTGGGTGTGTTATGTAGGGCCACCCGGTCTGTGGGAAATAACGTGTCATTTTATTTAGCTGAGGTGAGGTCATATTTGCATACGTCAAGTAAACCCCGCCTCCAGAAACAAAGGGGTGTTGGATTGTTCGAAAACACTATACCGTCTCTCAACGTTTTCAAGCTTCGTTTTACCCCAAAACGCAGAACGAAAGCGCAATTCGCCTGGACTATGCCGAGCCCTTTATCGTGGCTTAAAAACGGCAGGTGCTAAAAAGTTGCTAAAAGCGACTACATCCTTACTCACCAGGGAATGTTTGTCGGAGACTTGATATCGAGAGAGGTCCTGTAGTGTAGTCTGTTGTATTTAGGCCTTCAAAAATATTGTGTTAATTTGTCAATATTATTAACTTCTGTGTTGGCCTACAAAAATGTGTCATCCCTGCACCACTCAATTAAGGCATCATTATAACGTTTTTTCTATGTTTTGTTTCTCCAGATCTTCACCACCATGGAGGTGACCAAAAACTCAGGTGGTGACATCACTCAGGCGGGCTGCTGAGGTTAAACCCTGCTCGTTTAACAGGCTGTCAGTTACTAGTTTAAACCAGTTCATACCGGTGATCTTCCCTTTCCACTTAGCAAACATCAAGTCTCTTTCTAGTAATCTTTCTGAGAATCTCAGGTCATCAACATACATCAGAAAGGCAGATTAATGTGATCTTTCACTCAGAAGAACATGCGCTGCTCTGCTCTTGGATGTCCGTCGTGTCTCTGTGGTTTTCCTTTGCGCTCAACCATTTAAAAGCCACCTGAATCTTTTTGTGACGGAAGGGTTTGAAGGGTTTTAGTGATTGGGCGAAGTATAGGATGTAATTGTTGAGACACGGTGGCCACTCAGAGGCGGGGCTTCACTTGCTGTGGAGACCAGTGGTGAGGTGAGGAGCTAATGATTGACAGTCTGTTAGACAGCGGGGTTACTCTGCTCGAATTTATCATCAAAGTCAGAAATGCACCAGCGTGTGTCTGTGATTTACTATCTTCCTTTACATGTACAAAGTTATACGCACATACCCGAACACTCGTGGTGCTCTGTGACGTTTTAGCCAATAACCCACGTAAGTGGTGGGCTAGGACTGATGTTTTTCTGTACTTTGATTTGACATGCATTTACATAAATATACACGCTCTGGACTGTTGTAGACGGCTGCATGATGCTTTAGCTTTGGCCTTCAAACACAGGACCGCGGCATAATTGATTTTATTTACTTTCTTTGGCTGTTGAAGTATATTTTTCTATGTTTAATAGATTAGATCACGTGTTTGCCATCAGTTTCTTAAGAAGCACCCACATTCCACTCTTGAATTGTAGGAAGAGGAATTCCACATCCCTTTTTCGTTATTTTTCAACGTAGTGCTTGAGGAACTGACTGAGCGCAAACCAAATGCTGCACATTTCTCAAATTATTTAAACCAATAGCTTAGCAAACATTTGTACGTTTGTGAAGCTTATCGAAGCACTTAGAAATATCAGAAAAAATCTGTATGTCAATATTTTTATACTTATTTCTTCATTGATGTTTTTGATCTAAAGTTTCACGAGTAAAACTTTCATGCACGCTTGTTTCTTTTCGTATAATGTTTGCTGTTTGTTTTCTGGATCATGCGTCTCAAGTCATTTTACTTCTGTTTGGCTTTAAGAGTTGTTGAATGTACAAACATTAGACACAACCCTCTTTGACATTACATCGATAACTTGAATAAACTACAGTATGTACTTAAACAAGTGTACACAAAATTTAATTCTGATTTTAAAGGACATTTCAGATGCACCAAATAACGACCTTCATGTTTTCTTTATTTAGTAAACATTCTGCATTAAACTCTGATTTTAATTCACTGCAGACAGGTGATTGATATAAATCCTCAGTCCTCTCCAGCTCATCCATTTGATTAGTCTATAAATAGTCGCATATGCATTGGGTTATAAAACACTTCATTCAATTCCTGGACAGTAACAAAGCAACACACACACCTGCTCCTGTGAAGTGCATGCGCATTTATCTGAGACAAAGAACATGATGAAACGCTTCATTTTCATCGGTTTCATTCAGTGAGTTAATAATCACAGGCCTATAGATCAAACAGACCCGAGCAGATCTGCTCAAGCGCTTGTGTTTCTAAAGGATGTTACGGATGTGTCTTCATAATTGAGTTTATATAACTGAAGCTGTTGATCATACTGTGATAGTTTTGAATCTTAGTAATGTAAGGATGTACTGTAAAGATAATTATTATAATTAATAGTGTTAATGTAAAATCTAGTATTGTAATTTGAGGTGGTGAAAAAAAAACTGATTTACAACTCCTCGAAATGAATGCAAGTCATTTCACGTGTTTGAAAAAACAAATTCCTTCTACAAAGGCTTATAAAGAGCCGTGCTATATTTGATATACCATTGTGTGTTCTGTTTTATATTATTTTATTAGTTAATTTGCTTGAATGTATTGATTAATTGTACAGCACATTGGTCAACAGCTGTTGTTTTAAATAGTGCTTTATAAATAAAGTGACATTGACATAAAACCTTATAAAAATCGCCACAGCTCCTGCTGGTCAGCAGCGGTACTACATTAAATATTTCTATTCTTGAAAATGATGGCACACATTCTTTAAGAATCGGCTGAAAGCACATCTCTTCCGTCAGCACCTGACCGATTAGTTCTGACTTCTATCTCTTTTCTACTCTTTATATCCTTAAAAAAAATCTTAGCTTTGTATACTGTGGTAGGCTATATGAGGCCAGATTTTTTACTGCGCTTATGCTTTTTGTTGTGCCAATTTGTGCTTCCATTGTTTACCTCATTTGTAAGTCGCTTTGGATAAAAGCGTCTGCTAAATGTAAATGTGAATGTATCTCACTGGCCTGGCATAGAAATAGAAACTTACAGTATGTAATTGCATGAGATGCAAACAAACAGATCAAATATTATATTGTAATAATTTAGC
This sequence comes from Triplophysa rosa, assembly GCF_024868665.1. Taxonomy (NCBI): domain Eukaryota; kingdom Metazoa; phylum Chordata; class Actinopteri; order Cypriniformes; family Nemacheilidae; genus Triplophysa; species Triplophysa rosa. The sequence goes on along the minus strand of NC_079896.1, from coordinate 22,429,222 downwards.
CAGTCACCAGTGTTTGTCCATTAACTAAGACATTTAATGACTCATTTAATATCAATGTCTTTTTCTGATAACCTATAGTTGTGCATGTCAATTGAGCAATAAGTGAGTAATTTCGTGATATCATTGTAACCGTACGTGCTTCTGTGGAAACTTCATACTCATGCGTGATCAAAACATCACCGTGAGTTGACAGTTTTTAATTCATAGATTTTTCTACGTGTTAATAGTGTATGTAGTACATGTACTTGTTTCTCTTTAAGTCTGGTTGAGTAAACTGTCCATTGTGTTCACACCAGGACACGGATTACACGACCTCATCTGAAGATTTCACTGATTTGTGGAAGATTTCTGACATTTCCCAAACACTGCGAAAAATAAAACTTCTATTCTTGAAACGTATATAGAAATGATATGTATATGATGGATGGCATTCGATTTAAATGTATATATTTATTAAATATAAGATGCAAATTATATATTTTTTTTAAGAAAGTTAGTATGGAGCGCCCCCTACTGGATTATATTAACATGACTCATTTCCGCTGTCATAATATCACATGACCTGTGACGTTAACCAAAGCGGAAGAAAATGTTTCAACGATGAAGGATCAAACGGAGTTTTTATGAGTTATTTATTATAGATGTTTTAAATAAGTTTTATATGATAAGATCTTCACGCTGTTAGGATGCCGCTGTTCACACAGAATAAGCGAATAGAGCGCCTGAACTCGACCGCAGAACTCTTCAGCAAATATCCACATCTGATGGTAGAAATCATCTCAGACATTCATACTTTTATACATTTATACAATTATGTATTTATTATTTGTGTATTTAGGCTCTTTAATAAACTAAATGGTATGTATATGACAGTGTATTGCAGTGCAGTGTTGGCTTGCTCACCGGGAGACTGCATTTATTTAGTCATTTATTTATTAGATATTATTTATTAGAATGATCTTGCTTGGTCTATAAACACCATGCACTGTGCTGTGTTTTACCTTTCTGTGTTTTTCTTATTTGCTCCTGTAAAGCTGCTTTGGAACAATGCACATTGTGAAAAGCGCTATATAAATAAAATTGAATTGAATTGTATGCGCATAGAATGTTGTTTCAATGGTCCGTCTGTTTATGTGATGTTTTGTGTAAGATAAAAACGTGCTAAAGATTGAACTTATTGAACTGAAAATGAAAAACGTCAGACATTTCTCTGTATATAGGGGTCTGTCTAATTTGTATTATTAAATGTTTCTAAAGATAAGGTTATTTTCACCATTATTGCCTAGGAGTATTATTAGCAATACCTGAACAGTTATAAATCGCTAACCAATTCATTATAAACAGCAAAGATATATAAAGTTACATATAACAACATAAGAAATGGTAAACACATTGGATTCAATGATCCTAGTTAAATTATAGTATTTGGTTAAACCACAGTAACCACAAATTTAGTTTTGGACAGACCACAATAACCATAGTTAACCATGATATTTGTAGTAAAACTATGATAATACAGTCAGTTTGCTAAAAACATGGTTACTACATGTTTACCGCATAATAAAACCATGATTAATTTATGATAATTAATAAGTGTTATTTGTTAACTACCCCAAAACAGTCCTTATCAAATTGATATGCACAGTTTGGACACGCACATGTAATAAACATGTGCAGTTTTAGTCTCAAAAGACACATTTATTTATTCCCTGTGCCTGTTGGTTTTCTCTTAGGAACATGCAAAGCAGTTTGAGTCCAAGAGTCCGGAACCAGTGGACCCGAAAGAGCTGCTGTACATCCAGCAGCGGGAGTTTGCTGCCACCACACCTGCAGACAGTGAGTTTGTGGGATGAATCTATTGTGTGCTGTGATGTTTACACACACATACACTGACATCTCTGTTTCATCAGATTCTGTCTCCATCCTGGGCTCAGATGATGCCACAACGTGCCACTTAGTCGTGCTGCGTGACACAGGTAAATACAGCCCAGTGTCTTTATAGTCCCTGATGTGGACCAGTGTTGATGTCTAACGCTGGTTTGTCTTCTGAAGGTAGTGGAGCAACTTGTCTCGCACACTGTGATGGTTCCAACACATGGACAGAAATTCCTCTCATAGTCAACGCTGTCACCTCCAGAAGCAACCCAGCTAAAGATGGCAGGTGATGCTATGTCATATGTCTCTTTACTGAACCTTATGTGGGTTTTAAAGAATGTTTGATCAAAATAGACTGAGCCTCAGACGGCTCGCCCACATACCACCTAGCCCCTGTTCACCAACAGTCTGATTCATATTGCACACAGACAAAGACACCCATGAGCAGAAATGTGCTTTATTTTTGAGTTATATTTATGATTTAGTAAGCACTTCTACCCATTTTTTGTTATTTTAATCATTTTATATCATTTTTCGTTGAGGTCTATTATTATGTTATTATTGCTTTGGCATTTACCTGTTTTTAAAACTGTACATGAAAGTGCACTAGTGAATCAAATAGTCTCCGAAAATTTAAATAAACGGCACTGTTTACCAGATTTGATGTCAAAAGCCTTTGGATATAAACAACAGACGCTGTGTCTTCTAAAAGAGATCTCTGTGTTTGTCTTCAGATTACAGCTCCATCTTGTCGGGGGGTTTCAGGACGATGAGAAGATTTCTCACTCCCTCAGTCTCAGTATACTCGGTATGTGATTAATATAAAATACTATGCACATGTGTGTTTTGTGTTCTAAGTGCTGTTTTGCTTTATAGCTGCCTTTCAAAAACAGAAAGAAGATATTCACCTTGAAACCTGCTGTATTACAGGTAGAGTATCAACACTCTTTACTCTTGCATAATGTGAAAGTGTACTGTACTGTATGTCTTAACCTGTGCAACTTAACCTTAAAACCTCTGTTCTTGTTTAGATGTGAATGATGCTGTTAAGGAGGGGATCCATCGCCCCCTGGTGTACGGAATAGGTACTGTGCAATATTTCCATGCAATCAATTGATATATGACAGCAGCCAAATGATTACTTTCATCCAATTCACAGTAAGTAGAATTAGCACAGAATCGCAGGATTATAACAATTAATAATGAATTACTGTAAGATTAATATAATAAGCACTGTCTGTATGTTCTACTGTTAGACTTCACATTTCACAGGTGTATAATACTTCTAGACAACTGTCTGTTTGTTTGTGTACAGGAGTAAATGTTAAAAGCGCTCACGTGTTCCCAGCTACATTTGCCTGCCGAGGTCCAGCAGAGGAGCTCCGATCTGCTCGCACATTCACTGGAGGACAGGTGAATAACATCAAGCCATTAAAATCACTGTATCTTTGTGATATTAAACTTAGACCACAGTTCTATTAACAAAAAGTGATTAACTTGGTTGGTTCATTGAAGTATTTCGGCCCCATAAAAGAGAATAATTCAAAAAGTTCATCAAGACATCAAGCTTAGCATCGAACTAACTGGTGTAATATATGTGTATAGAAAACACATTCAAATCACTCACACTTTTTAAGAAGTTGTTGAATTATATTCTTGTGTGTGTGTGTTATTGGCAGATGGTTGAGGCGTATGATTCCAGCCGAGAGCTTGTAAAAATCGGCCCGTGCAGATGGACACCAAACAATGACATGAGCTTCTGGCTGTCACAAGATGATGAAACTATACTGCAGGTGTGAATATTCATCTCTGATCTCTGTTCTCCATCACGAGGAATCCTATTTTATTATTCATCTTTGTACATAATCATACTATCAGAACTCAAAACAGCCCTCCATGTCCCGAGAAGAGCATTTACATAAACTAATGACTCGTTCTGAACTTTAACACTCTTGCGACACCCCACGCATACAAACATCTGTATGACCATTCACAATTACATGTCAGTAAACTAGACCCGTCCAGTCACAGTGAGGTCCTCATTCTACTTCATTTAGCTATAGGAGAAAAAGCTATATGAACTGACCCATGTGGTTTATCATTATTTGCCTGTACAGGATGAAATTAAAGGTTTGTTCTTTTCTTTCATCAGTATCTGTCCACCTCGCCGAATGCAGAACCTCCTCACTTCGTCCAGCATATCAAATCCACCATCCGTTTCCTTTTGGATCATCCCACCGCTGATGGCCTGTTTCCCGGTGGACAGCCGCAGTTCTACCGTCGGTCTGAGGATGGGGGGTGGAGGAGAATTTCTCAGCAGTAGTTTCACACACTCTGCACCCTAACAAAAGGCCTTTAATCATGTGCCGTTTATATTGAAGCTCCATTATACTGATCTGAGATCTGTTGTGGCCTGAGAAGAGGTCATGTTGATGATTGCAGACCTAAAGGATGCGAGGAAACATTCTAAAGGAACTTCAAACCAGAGTGAAATATATGATAACGGTTTTACTTTTTAAAGTGTTTATTATTTCAGGGATTGTGGAACTTTCGTTGTTGTTTCTGTATGTCAGTGTCAATGTGTAACATTGTGGAGCTGATTATTAAATGTCTTTCCTCTTACACTAAAAGCGTAAAATGTTTTTTTTCAGCAGCAGCAGGGTTTACTTTATTCCTTTACATCCTTGACCTTTTTATATTACAAAATATTAGCACGCTTGATCCCAATATATTGAAATGTATTATTAAATTTAAAAATAATATTTATTTGCCAGTATGTTCCTATATATTTTTGTTTTGTGAGGGATCTAACAGCCTGTTTTCCTGTTTGCAGTCCACATGAGTAATAGTGTGACAATTTCATCCAGCTTTCAATGATGGTCTATTTTCCAGTTTTCCATCTTTTCCATAAAGGTTAAGCACAAAGAATTTGACACGTAAAGCATAAACTTGCAATGTAACAGTTTACTTTCCATTTGTCATGTTACTAAACAAAAATCAAACTTGAGAACTATTTAGACTTCATCAAGTTTCAGAAATAATCATGGCTTCAGAAGATTTAAACAATGACCATGCATGTATACATATTATGCATGACAGAGACAGATATAATATAATGCAGTCTAGAATTTCAAAATATACATATCATTAACACACAAAAATCATACACACAAATATTCTTGGCATTACTCATGGGTCTAACAACATTTTTTCACACTTAACCAAAGCAACCAAGAAATAAGAAAATATTTTTATATGCTTGTTGTAGCGAGGAAGGCGGGGCCGGTGGCGTGAGTGATGATGAGTATCAGCTGTACGCGCACCGGTCCCGCATGCCTCACGGGGAGCTAGAGAGCATAAGAGGACGAGCGACGGGACTGCCGACGAGAGAGGACCGGGCCCGGAAATAGGTTAAGTTTTATTTGTTTGTGTGGCCTTTTACTTCCGTGTTATTGTTTATTTATTTTGATTAAAGTTTAATGTTTAAATGATGCCGGTTCCCGCCTCCTTCCTTCCCTACATTGAACTTTGCTACATTGGTGCCGAAACCCGGGAGGAAGGCAAGGTTGAACTTGGTTGGTCACTGATGACATTCAAAAGTGGTTTGTCACTTTTGAATGTCTCTCTCTCTGTATAGTATTATAAAACCCATACTACTTGTGTGATATTTGCAATGAAACAAGGTCAATGCTGTCTCAGAAGTCTTTGTATAGACATCATGTTCATTATACAAACAATAACACGGAAGTAAAAGGCCGGTAGCCACCTCACGGTCGACTGCCGGCCACACAAACATAAATAAAACTTAACATTTCCGGGCCCGGTCCTCTCTCCTCTGCAGTCCCGTCGCTCGTGCTAAGTGCCCTCTTATACTCCCTAGCTCCCCGTGAGGCATGCGGGACCGGTGCGCGTACAGCTGATACTCATTATCACTCACGCCACCGGCCCCGCCTTCCTGCCCCACGGCTCTCGCCCCGCCTTCCTGCCCCACGGCTCTCGTCCCGCCTTCCTCGCTACGCTTGTATTTTGTTAGCATTTAATATGCAAAATGAAAATGAGCGTAATAGTGAAAGTTTTGTTATCAATAAGTGATGTTAAATTCTGAAAAGCAGATCAGGTTACCCAGTTTCTTGAGAGGTTACTTACCACATTCTAAAACATTTGTGTGTAGTAACAACAGATAATAACTGTATTGTTTGGATTAGACATCATGCCTTGATGGGTTTATGTATTTATCTACCTGTCTGCATATTGAACATCGTAGGCAAGCGGTCCATCAATAGCAAAGCCTACGTAGAAAGTAACTCTTTCTGTACTGTGACCACTTCTTATTCCACCTAGGTAGGTGGGACGCACAGGAATCTTCAGCTTGCCGTACTCTGCATAAAGCTCACCTTCCTCGATTGTGCCGTGTACTCTGAGGAGCTTGTCTTTAATCGCCTGTTCCTTGAAAATGTCTGCATTCTGCCATAGAACATTGCGGTCTCTTAGGTTACTGAAGTCGCTGTCTAGGGCTGATTTGGGAAGCAGTCTTTCTAATCCGTCTGCCTTTCCCAGATAGAAGTGGGCAATGGGGTTTCTGACTCTGAAAATGTGTAAGAGTTGTTTTTTGGAGGATTTTTTGATCATTCCCGCATATGTAGTTATTCTGGTGTCAGGGGGGTCGTTTCCGGGCCACAGCAACAGTAGAGCAAGGTAGTATGGTTCTGGATGTTGATGTTGTGTGCCAGCTTCTTGCAGGATTTCTTTCAAAAGACCAATAAGTTCCTTTGGGAGTTTTGCTAATGGGGACTTTGGTTTATTCAGCTTAAGAATTATGTGTGCAAGCAAATGATTTGTTTTGTCCTTGAGTGATTTGGTACAATTCTTGTATATGAAGGAATGTTTTTCAACAATTTGCTCAATCATGTTCTTTCTGAACTCCAGAAATTGAAGAATTCTGGGGAAATTGTTTGCTCTGGTTTCTTCCAGGAACATTCGACATTCCTCAATTTCCATGTTCATGCTAAGTTTGGGTTTGTGTTTTTTCTCACTTATCTTTTCCTCCGATGATGGGCAAAATAGGTGGATGTAGTTTTTAAAGTGCTCTGAAAGCTTTGTTCTGTTTTTAAGCTGCTTTTCTTTGTCAACAATGCCTTTTTCTCTTGTGTAAGTAAAGAATATTTCAAGGAACTCAAATGCTTTGTCTACTTGAGTCCTCAAAGAAACAAGGAATGTTTCATTGTCCTTAAGAACATTCAACATTTTGTTGTTGGCATCACTCTGGTTTATGGGAATGCTTGTTATAGATATTTTGCCCTTGAAAAACTGCTGAATGTAGTAATCTTTCATGCTGTCCCTCTCATCAAACAATGGCAGTCCCTTTACAAAGCCAAAGACGGTCATAGCAATGTCAATCTCGCTCATGTATCCAGATATATTGTAGGTGCGTGATTTTCGTGTCTCCTCATGAACATCATCTGTCATTGCCAAAACTTGAGCTCTTTGGAAAGCATTTATCGCATCCTTAGCTAGATCAAGATATTCTTTCAAATCATCGGTTGTAATGTGTTTGCTTTGCTTTTTGTTGTCAATTTTATGTTTCAGTTCACTTCTAGAGACCTGGCCAACAGTGTCAAGCGTATATGAACTCTCTTTGATGGTTTTAGCTTTGTTTGCCCAGTCCTTTGCTTGAGCAAAGTTTTTTTCTTTCAGATAGAAATGTCTTGCTAAAGCTTGTGGGATTGCAAAGTCCTTATCAAATCGTTTGGATGCTTCTGTAAAGATGTCTTGGATTTTTTTCAGCCCATCATTCTGGTTGATGTCCTCAATTAAAGGTGAAAACAGAGTGTCTTTCTCATCACCTTCTGTCTTGCGTTGCCGGGTGATCAACATGTTTTTCATTGATTGTAAGAGTTGGTCTTTTCCTATGCCTCTTTTGAAAAACAAGTCACAATGCAACAAATTGCTGACTATATCAGATCTTGGGCTGTTGTGTGTCTTCTCTAACTCGTTGACACACTCTTTCGCAATCTGTTGATGAACAAAACGTATTGCTTTGTGCATGCCACATTCGGCTTCAACTTCAATAAGCAAGCACGACTGAGGTTGCATTTCTTCCATAACAGTCTTCTTCCATCGTAAAGTCATGTTAATGCCCAGAAAGTCTTCACATAATGACACAGAAATTGCTGAATCAGCCACATAGGAATTCAGTAATGCCAAGATTGAGAGAAGTTGTGCTTGTTTGCTTTCAATGTCAAGATCTTTCAAGATGTTACGAGCAACATTTGTAACATACTCCTGGCTGAAGTTTGATTTCATGATCATGAAACTGTAGAAATTTTCTGGTTTCTCATGTGTTTCTTGAAGTTCCTTCAGTTTCGTCTCAAAGGCATCCTGTTCTTCTTTTGACAGTGTTGCTGTCATGAACTGACTCTCAATGACACTGCTTGACCATCTAACTTTTGGGTTATTTGAACGTAGACAATTCAAAATGACAACAAGTGCACTTGGACATATTTCATCAAGAATTTTTCTTGTGCAGTGCTGAAGCTCCTCTGTGTTTTCTGTCTCCTCAGAGTCATCAACTAACAAAAGTGCCGGCGTTATCCGTGAGGTCTCAGTTTTTCCACAACGTACCAAGTAGACAACTTCTTGTGCTACGTTAAGTTTGGAAACAGTGTTATCTTTTAGTACAGCACAACGGAAATCCTTTCTTAAACTCCACATGACATGCATAGCTAAGGTGGTGCCTCCACAACCAGGTTGATGAAAAAGATTCAGCATAACACATGTGCTTGTTGGATTTTTTGCTTTTGATTCGATCATACGTTTAAGTGTGTCATATTTGTCCCGTTTAATGAATTGGCTTCCTGTACTTTTTTCAGAGAAATAGAAATTCCACCATTTCACCTTGTCCCCTCTATAGAATTCAGCTTCTGTTTTGAGTTTGAACTCTTTGAATTCTTCACTATCCTCATCAAACTCATTCTCACACTCATTTTCACAAAGGACATCGAGAGAAGGCGTAAGGTCCTCATCTCTTTTTTGGAGAACCACTGAACTTCCTTCAGCAGATGGAAGAAGTCTCTCAGCGGTTGACTTATTCTGTCCTAATTTCAGTATTGTTCCGTTGATTTCACTGAGCTCCAGGTCATATATACTCCGCTGACTTATGTCATGTTCACATCTGGCTTGAATGAAATCTCTCCATTTCTGAAAGGAAGTATCCGAAGTGCAAATACTCAAAATGCCCTCAGCCCCCCCAATGTTTTTATAAAATGACATGAATGTGTCAAAGATTGGATCATTCATGGCCTCAACAGTTGACAGGAGGAGGAATATGACTAAGAATCGTCCTCTTGGAAGAGTGTCGGAGTTGCACAGGAATGAGATCACATCTTGTACTTCTCCTGCTTTGTTTGTTAACCAGTCACTTGGTCGGAGTGGCATGTCAGATTCATTGCTGAGGTCTTCTCTGCCATTGCAAAATACCCAACTTGTTTGTTTGTATAAGTTGAGATCTTTTGCGACAGTTCCTGGATCCCCAAGGAGCTGCCTTGGATTGTGAAGATTTGCAATTCGCACTTTTGTGTAGCTATGGCAGGTCCCGCTTACTGCAGAGTTTGGATCAAAGTCCAGTACGCAAAACAGTTTCAATGTTGTCATGAACTGAAGATGCTGGAGTTGTTCATCATGGCTTTTGTTTGTTACAATGATGTAGTAGTCATAATAACCAAGACGGTTTCCTCCAAAAGCTAACAGATTCTTCAGCTTTTCCCCCTGGTTTGATGTTGTTTTACTTTCAGGTCTCTTTTCTGCCTGCCTTCTCCTGTTGTCCAGAGCATTCATTTGTTTATTCTTCTTAGCCATTTCAGATTGTAACTCTTTTGGATTACCGATTTTACAGATATCTCGGGTTGCAGCTCCCTCTCTGACAAAGAGTGAGTTTCCTTTGCTCTTTTTCCATTGATTGTCCTCATCCAGTGTCTGAATGTAAAACAGCTTACCCTGAACTACACTGTGGGATGGAACAACATCCACTTCTATAACATATTTACCAGATAACTTGCCGTCAGGGCACAGTAGTTCTACAAAGCGTGGCTGTCTGATGCACGCGTTTGCTTCATCTGTGTGACCTTCAAAGTACGATTTCATCCCCTGATTAAAGTGGTCAATGATGATGTCCCTGTTTTCAACACTGACCCCAATGATCTCGCCATGAACATATTCAGTATCCTTGGAATCTGCTACACCAAAGTGAATGGTACCATTGGTCCGAGCATTCATACATCCAGCTGCAAAGCGAAATGTCTCTTTATTGAACTTCTTCTTCATCACATGAATATCATCAGTTCTGCCCATAAACTTGTACTCATGAACTGGATCTATCAGATTGCCTGGTCCTGTCTCTGGTGGTAAAGTGTAGTTTTGAATGTATCGATGAGAAGCAGAGTTCTGATCAAATGGAAAGAGACTACATGAGTGTCTCAAGGGTAGTGGATCCAATATAATCTTTTTATTTTGACAGGCTTCATGCTTATCAACAGTGACCAGTGTTTTGGGGTTAACTGACTCTTTTTGTTCAGTCTTGGAGGATTGTCTACTGGAAGATCCTGCAAGATTCTTTTGGGAAGAGGCCATTTGCAGGAGATCTTTTGGTTGGGTTTCTTCTAAAGGATTTCTCCTCGGAGTAGTGTTATCCATTAAAGCTTCTTCCAGTTTCGGTGGGCTATCCATAGATTTTTTTCTTCGACGTTTAGATTTTCTCGTTTTCCCCGATTTTATCTTAGATGTTGGTGTTTGATCTGTTAAAACATTTCCTTTGACTTCCACTGTTGTGTCTTGCATGGCTTTTGTTTTCTGTGTTTGGCAGTGTTCTGAAGACTCAGAATCTGATTCATTATCATTAAGTGTTTTTAGCTCATTAAATCTGGTAATAATTTTAACAGCAGGGCCATGCTTAATACCAACTTCTTGCAGATGTTTGGGCTGGTAACAAGCCAGTTCTTCCCCAGATACTTCTTCCTCATACAATTTATCTGCATGTTTTTTATCCACGTTAATAACTTGAGTTAACCAGTAATGAACATGCTCTCTTGTCCACTCCTCCACTTGATGAGGAAGCTCTGTCTTTTGACTCATAGCTGAAAAAGCTTTCTGAAACAAACAAAAAAAATAATGAGATCAAAGCATTTTTTGGTGTAGTGACACATCTTTATGAACTCCTAAGAATGCATCAGTTTAACCTCGTCAATTCAACAAGCAGATTGATGTTGAACTCAAAATTGTAACAGAGGCCTGCTAGTGTGTGAAAGTGTGCCTGTGCAAACGTTAGTCTTTGTTAGAGATCACGATTTCCCTACTAAGGTGAAGGATATGACAGATTGGCCTCTCAAATGAAAAGATTGTGCTTCAGACCGGTTACTTAAACCGTAGTCTCAGCCTCAGACGTCACACCCACGGACCGTTGGCTGAATGTCTGATGCAGAAGGCACACTTTTCTGGAAACACTTCAGCACGTTTGAAGTCGTCATCTGATTGGTTGAATTTTACAGGATTTCTGGGAGACGTGCGCATACATCTGATCGAAGTAGTAAGCTGTTGTGTTTACATCACTTGCAATAAGAATTCATTATGATCAACGAAACGCTTAATTCTCAAAAGTTTGTGAAGATCACGGCATACACTTCTAATCATTGTTGTTGCTGTTAACTTTTGACATGTTCTTGAATGTACACCGTTCTGTTATTTCCACGTCTCTAAACATGACGGAGCACAAAACGAAACTTAATTGGTTGCTTTATCTGTCAGTCATATGGACTCTTGGGTGGGCCTTTGCCAAAGAAAGTGACCAAAGATCCCAGACCTTCAGTATGAAGGTCTGGCTACACAAGACTACTTAAACAGTAATAACAGTAGCATCAGTTCAGTCTTATCAATTTGCACGCAAGTTGGATAATAAAACAAGCATATGGACTAGGAGACATTCGCAAGCAGGACTTTAAAGGACAATTGTGTCATTTTTTTAAACTTGCGGTGATGGGGGGTTCACACCAAACGTTTATTAAGTGATTTGTGTGAGTAAATTACAAACAAAGTCAATGCAAGTACGCGAATTTTCGCCTAGCAATGCAGACGCGCTCCAATCACATCTTTCGCGCAAGTTGAAAAATGTTAACCTGAGAAATATCTGTGAAGAGCTCATTGACACTTATTGTTTGACACTTCCGGACATGTGAAGACACCCTTTTGCCTCACTCACACGAAAATAATGAACTATTCCCGCAAGTTGAACGAGGAATGCGATGCTTCGCGTTTGGTGTGAGCACAGCGTGAGGTTGTGAATTGCAACCAACCGATCACTCCACCCCTCCCTTTCGAAGCACTATGGCTGAAAGAGGATTAAGATGTCGTCACGTTTTCACATCTTTCCCGAATGAGATAACATATTTACGAAACGCACTCTGTAGAGCAGTTTTTTTCGTTTAGGGCTACAGAAACAACATGGCGAATTCCATGCAAGGGGACCCGCGGTGTATCTAGACAGAAATAGCTCATTCTAAGGTAAGAAAAACATGACGCTTCATTATGTAAGGTCTTTTTACACCTCTGAACACATAGTTTGTGTGTTGAACACATGTATATTATATTGTATTTCTGTCAATAGATTCTCTCTAAAGAAGCCCAATGTGGCCTCAGCCCCTTTGTTGCATGTTCCTGGGGGCAGGTATCATGTTCATTTTGGGGTTTGTGATGTCGCTAACCCTGGAGGAAGCTTGTTGTAGTCCCTGAGCCGCTCATTGTAGTCCTTAAAAAGCTATTTCTGTTGAAGAGAATATCTCCCTTTGCTGAGAACTTTGAACGTTGTAACTTTGCAGACGTTGTTTATGCTCAGTCAGCAACGTTGCACACTAACTAAAGAGTTAAAAAAGTGAAATCATATTAAAGGACCCCTCTAAGGGGCCACTTGTTTATGCAGTGTGACCGCCTACTGTAAGCAAATGCCAAACTCAGATCAGATCCTGCATTGTTACTACAAACAGAACATAGTAATGTCAATTCATTTTGATTTATTTACATAACAGATTATTTAAATAAATTGCAGATGTCTGCAGGTAAAAATCACACAATAGTTTCAAATCGTTTTTACTTACCACTTTTGTATGTTTTCAGCTATCCACATGTCTTATTTTCTTCTCTTACTGTATCTTGTATTATGAAGCATCAGATTCTAAAATTTTGACCAGAAAAGTCATAGGAATAATCTTGTTCAAATCCACACAGAGTAATAAGTAGTTAGTAATTCACCATTTTGTCACTAGAGGTCCGTTTCACAACACACATGAATGTTCTGCACACTTGCACATATAAAGGTGTTTTTGAAATACTTTAAAGCTACTATTATTCAATAAAATGTAAAAGAATTGCAGTTTTACAAAGGAGAGTACATTTAATGAGTTTATTTTTTCTGGTTCATGCACAGTCCTCAGAAATCTGTAGAGATTATAGATTTGGCAGAATGCAGCAAAATCTTGTTTGTGTCTACATAAATGTTTACTTACACACATTAAACACATTGTTTATTTGTGCTACTGTGTAAATGCTAATTTTTCTTGTTTTTCATAGTGAGTACAGGTTAATTTATCATGAAGACAGCCAAGAGCTTTTCTTCTCAGGTTGTTTGTAAAGTTATGCAAATAACACCTTAACAAATAAATCACGTGTCTTGATCATTTTAATATATACAATGAGGCCTGTATGCAGCCAGATCTCGATTTAAGGTCTCGCTTTGTATTTTGACCACATTTCAGCCACGACAGGACCCTTATTGCAATGTACAAAGAAGAAAAATCAGGTAAAGCTAAATCATTTCTAAAGTAGGCTACTAATGTGGAACACACTGTTTACATGCTAATTTTACTTTGCAGAAAAATAAATATCCTTGACAACTTTTGGACTAAGAACAGAGAGTTAGAGTTGCAGCAGAACCCCCTAGCTCAAAGATTATTCATGGAGAAACCATGAATTAATCTGTATGCTGACACACCCCAACAAATAAAACATGGCGGTCACTTTATTTCACAGACGTGACTCATTAACACGATTACAGCATAAATTCTTCGTAAAATGCTTCACAGTAGAAATCCAACTAGTTGTTGCAAGTTGGCAATATAACATCAGAAGATAACACCTAGCTCATGTCTTGTAAAAGAATTAGTGCTATTTAATAAATTTAGTCATTCCCTCCCCCTGAGTAGTAATAGCAGGATACTTGCTATGTGTGTCTAGCCTTGCTCCTGCTGAATCATACATGCAGTAAGTGCATTTGGCCAAACGTCTACAAAATTAAGTTTCACCAAACACTCACTCTATAATGTATATTAAGTTTACATTAAAAACATTATAAAGCTTCTACAGTATATACCACTATACAACCTATACAAATATTTAATATGCAATGTATCTCAAAAATGCATACATGTAGAAAATGAATCAAATATTTTTTATGATTTCCATGTATATATAGGAAACTGTTTTGAAAATGCAGCCTTTGCATAAGTACATAATTCTGTATCAGAGACAGCTGAAAATAAACAATCAGAAAGATTACAATACTTACAGAGACTCTTCGTGTTAGGCTGTTGCACTGCGTGCTATTTTTAGCTTTTGGTTTTTAGTGATGGTCGTGAAAGCATGTAAAAGGAGCCTACGCAGTGCCTGTTGACTACAGTTCACTGAGCAAAATAATAATGTGACTTACTTATCTGACAGCAAACAGGTTGGTACAAGTTCATTTATCACAATGACAGCTGAGAGTTTTTCTTTTCAGGTTGTCTGTTTGTAAAGTAATGTAAATAACACCTTAACAAATGAATCACGTGACCTTTTGTTGTCCTCCCTGAGGCATGTATGCAGCCAATTCTAGGTTTCAGTTCTTGCTTTATTTTTTTACCACATTTCAGCCACGACAGACCCCTTATGGCAATGTCCTAGGAGTTTTCACGATCTTTATAAACAAACAAAAACACTTTGTTTAACACACACCACAGCTAATCATTTCTAAGGTAGGCTACTACTGTGCTACAAGCTGCCACTTTGAATAACTAAAAACAAATATTCAAAACACACCCTCTAACCTTGTATAAGAGTTTTTTGGATACTGGAGCAGCCTCAGCATGTTAATAAACCAGGGGAGAAATGAAACCGAACAAATGAAATATGAGAACAAATGAAATATGAGATGAAATAATGTGTCAATAACTCAGGTTTCCAAAGTAACACAGCAACACCGGTGGATAAAACTTTAGAGAAGGGCAGTATCTATTTCAGCTTTATAAGCGTATTGTGTTCTCATTAAGAATTCACTAAGAAGGTGGCATGAGGGTAAATCAGGTGAATGCAAAATAAACACAATGTCTCTTCAGTCCTTTAAGTGTCAAATCTGTTTATTGAGCAAAATAGTTAATAAGACAATGGCTGCATCATGTAATGTTGTTCAATTTTGTCTATACATGTTTTAGTTCCATTTGATGTTGACACATTTTTGGGGGTCAGAGCCAAAATTGGTTATTTGCCGTTTGTGATGATTATAGGCATATGTTTGAACATTATGAAGGATTTTTTGACCATTTAAGAAATGGTTTATTATATGAAATACGACAATTACAAAAAAATATTCATAAAATTGCAATATGTAAAATAGGCCTATTATTATATATGACCTAATTAGATGTAGTTAATAGTTTTGTTAAGATGCATTTTCCCCTCCATACTTCAAATTTGTGCCATTTTATTCATTTTTTTTGCTTCAAGCCCTCCAGACCCCACTGGAGGGTGTGTCTACATGCACAAGAGGCTTTGCATGTATGTGAAGCATGTTTCTTTGACTAATGTAGGTATGGTTAAGTGCATTCCATTTAAACAATGTTGCTGTGAGAGAGAGGACTCGAAATAATGATCGATTCTTAACCCTCCCTGATGGACGATGCTGAAAGAAAAAGCAAACAGCTGTAAATTTTAAAACACTCAAATCATGCATTTTTTATGTGTCATTTCATTTACGTATAAAACCTCTACATTTTGAATGTAAAACAAAAAAGTACAAAAAGTACAAATTAAAAGCTTTTCAGAAGAATTTTCAATTCCACTAATTAAAACACAGTGACAAAAGTCTTTTGTTTTTGATTTTTGTTTTTGAAAGTCTCTACTTTTGATTTTAGCGACATCCGATGGATAAATATAGCAATTACATTTAACATCAATGGCCACCACAAGCCTCTCAATGGCTGCAGCCTGCACATGATAGGCTGAAATCTATAAACAAATTTAAAAAAGTTAAAACCGTATAATAAAAAACAAAACCATAAAAAAGAAACCATTAAAAACCTACTAAAAGATGCCAAAATATGCTTACAGGCAAATCTGACCATCCCATAAGGAAAAGACCGAGTGTTCACTAGTTCAGTAAACAAGAAGTTATTATCAAATGGCATTTTCATATTGTCAAAAACACCTTCACTTTTTGCCATCTTATTTCCACGTGCGTAAATATGGGGTTTTCATGTTTTTTGTTTTGAATTTAATGTTCATGTGAGTCTCAGCGTCATCCTGTAATTTGTATGGGATTTAAAGAGAGTTTGTGTATTGTGGACGCAACAGCGCCATCTGTCAGCGCCATCACGCTGCACACAAATATGTTCTGCACATGTCCGGAAATACACGTTCTACACTGGGAAACTGCTAGTAGTGGCGCCAGATCTCACGACAAACGGGTGAGCTCTTATAAGCTTTAATTTATTACATACGTGATAAGCCCGACATGCATTATATCATACATGCCGTTTTCTTGACCTCAAGAAAGCATGGGATATCACCCTTAAAATTAAACGTAACGTAATCTGTTACCTTTGAAGTTTATGACTATTTAAAAGAACTGGTTTATAAATGGTTATATTTAAAAGCAAGGTTTCAAAGTGTTATTGTCATAAGTGGTGTAACGTTACGTTAATTACTAATAGTTTGAATAAAGCACGTAACTGCACCATCATCCTTGAAATTAATTGACCAAAAGTACGAATAATTTAAGGAACTGGTAACGTTACGTCTTGTGTTAGTTAGGAAGAGCAATTTTAAATGTCCTGTGGTTTACAACATATGATGATGGTTAATTAATATTTGTGTAGGTTATTAATTGTTACAAGTGAGTTTATTTTGTAACGTAGTTCGTTATAAGATAAACATATCTTTACATTTATTTATTTATTCATTTGGCAGACGCTTTATTATATGCAGTGTATTTGAGCAGTGTTGTGATATCTGTAAAGTTTAAAACATATGAGGGAAAAGGGCATCTGATCATGTTTCTCTGTTTAATTGAATGACTTGCATCATATTGCTAATACTTTATTTCTTATTAAAATATGCGTTTTGTTTTGTAGGTGATGACGAGCAAGCGTAACTCTACAGCCTTTACTGACGCCCAATGCGTCTCTCTGGTCAGTCTATTCTATTAAATTCTGGCATAACTCTATAATATACACATTCTGGTCAAACGTTTAGGGTCACTAAAATGTTTATCATGATCTGTATTTTACTATTTAAATGTCTATGCTTAAATGTTTAAAGTTTTATTTGATTACAAAACAAAAATTCTGTCATTATTTACTCTTAAGTCGTTCCACAACCGTACGACCTTCGTTAGTCTTTAGAACACAAAGTTTTGATGAGGTCCAAGAGCTTTCTGACTCCCCCATACACAGCAACCCAAAGCACAGAAGACAGTCTGTAAAGACATCATTAAAATAGTCCATGTCACTCCAGTGCATGAGTCAATTTCGTTCACAACAACAGATTATAAACTATAACTGTATATTATGTTGTGACTTTTTGGTGAATGAACTGAAAAAGAAGGAATCACCTAAATCAGGGATCTCCAAACTGGCTACTGGTGGGCCACTGTCCTGCAGAGTTACCTGCAGGCAAGTGTGTTGAAAACCTCATCAAAACGATCTTAATTTGTGTTCCGAAAACAAACGAAGGTCTTACATTTGTAGAATGACTTGAGGGTGAGTAATTCACCATTAAATATGGATGATTTGGACCGAGTAATGAAGAAGCAGAATGCTTTCAGAATGCATGAGAACTCCTTTAATAATGTTTAAAAAAAAACCTAAGACGTTGGTTGATAAAATTGTGGGAGAGCATTTTACATATTCTAGGCGAATGGTGACTATACTGAAGATGCCAAAATCTAATAAGTTTTGTTTGATGTTGTTACATTTGTGTTTTTTAATATTTTATTAGATTATTAATTATTTCACAGTATAATGATTATTTTGGTATAATATAAATGAAAAATGAGTAAGTGGCCCTAAACATTTGAATGGTACGTCATGTTAATTGAATAAATTTCAAGAAATGAAACGTACTTGGATGCAAAACAAACAGCTGTGAAACACAGGCTGGCTCTTGCAACTCCTTTTAGTGCCTCAGTGTGCTGATAACGAAACAGCGCCTCCACTGTGGCGTAATGTCGCAACTGCAGTTACAAATGACAGTCTGATAAATCACGCAGCATTTCTTGTGAAGACTGGCAACTTAATTTTGGTGATAGCCTGAGGCGGCGCGACATTTGACGGAGGCGGCCGCCTCCAATTTCTCTATGCAGGAAAAACCCTGATGTCGGCTTGGCGTATAAACTGTTTCCTGTAATATTCATTTTGTATTTATCTTGAGGGTTTTTCTGAATTTTATTTTCTTCAGGCTCAAAAAATTCTGCGTGAGAGACTGTGCCACCAGAGGCTGCCGGAGCAACCCTTGGGTCTGGAGTCACAGTACAGGTGGGTTAGTGCACAATGTCCCTGTGTTGTGGTGCATCTGAATACTAACCCTGTGTGTGTGTTCAGGCACTTGCTGGAGCTTTTGAGGCGTACAGCGGTTCATGGAGAGAGTAACTCTGTTCTCATTGTTGGGCCACGTGGAGCTGGCAAAACTATGGTAAAAGTTTTACATTTAAATATCCCTCCCTTACTGTTGAGTGACAGCTCGTATTGTTCATAAGCTTTTAAAGAAAACCGAGGACACAATTTCAATGAGGAAATCATTATCACGGTTATTTTGGTCGATATTGAAATCACAATTATTTGACATGATTACGGAAAAGTCAGTGACTTTTGAAACCTTTTCATTTAAACTTTGTATTCAACAGAGAAGTAAGTAGCACAGCTTCACCGTTGTAAAAGAAAGGGGTGTGCTGTGGATTTAAAGCGGCCCTAACACACGCGGTTTCTGCCAATCTCATATTAATCTTGAGTACCTATAGAGTAGTATCGCATACTTCGTATCTTCGAAGAGTATTTAGTTTGATCAAATTTATAAAAGATAGATACAGCTGTACGTAGGCTGAACTAAAGCAAGTGCGCACCCATTGCCAACAAAACACAGACACCAGTTTCACTCACCGCATGCGGTTCATGTCCGGCATCTTTTAGCACTGAGACGGCTCCATATATCAGTTTCAAACGATCTCCAAATCGAGCGTTATATCCACCGTTTATATAACATTCATCACCCAAATGCAGTGAACAAACAAACACCTGAACTTCGCGAACGTATGCTCTCTCTCTCTCTCCTGCACACAAGTGAAAGTGACGTCTGCGCATGCTCCTTCTCCTGCTCTCTTTGCTGCCACGTGGGCGTGCCGCGTGCTTTTTCCAGGAGAATTGTCCAATAAGGGACTAAGAAAAATTGTTACAAAACAATTTGATATGTTTGAAAAACATTCTGAAACCTGTACGATCGCTGGGAGAGTGTATCGAGCACAGAAATACTACGTAATACGCCCAACTCGTTTTTTGACAAGTTGACCATGTTAAGCATGAGAAGACAGCACGTTTAACATTGTAAAGAAGTCAGAATGCATGACACACTGTTGCACCACCCCTTTAACACAAGTAGAAAGAGAGGATCCTTGCAAAATGAAATGTAGCACAATAATAGTTTTGCCTCTATTTTTTGTAATAGTTGAATGCCAAGTTGACGATTACAATTAATTACGATTAATTGCACAGCCCCACTGTCAATCTAATTGATTTGCTTTAGAAACATTACTGTTATATATCTTAAAATTGTTATTGCTGAATTTGTAATGTTGAAAACGAATGTTGTTTTAATATTTTGTGCGTTAATACTCCAAACCCTCTGTTTTCCATAAACTTATTTGTTCGTTTCCTTGCTTGTTTTGTTTTGCCATGTTCTGAGCCATTTGATTGAGTCCTTGGTTGTTCCTGCACACGTGTTTTGCATGTGTGTATGTAGCTCCTGGGTTGTGTACTGAGGGAGCTCATGAATCTCAAGGAAGTGCAGAAGAATGTTCTTCAAGTGGAGCTGAATGGTGAGCAGATTATCAGACTGGATGAAAAAATATTTTGGGGTGAAAATGACACCGTCTCATGGTAACAGTGATGGTTTGGTGATTGCAGGTCTGCTGCAGACGGATGATAAAATCGCTTTGAAGGAAATCACTCGACAGCTTCATCTAGAGAACGTCGTAGGAGATAAAGTCTTTGTGAGTATCTGAAGTCATTTAAAGCTCAAATTCAGCAGGTATCTGTTAGTCTCAAATGTTGGCATGACATTTTTCCTCTGGATGTTCTTGTGTTTCAGGGGAGCTTTGCTGAGAATCTGGCGTTTCTTCTAGAAGCTCTAAAGAGTGGTGAGACATCTACCGCTGCCACAGTCAGTCTGTTCTTTTCCAGATCTTGAAGTTCTCTCTGGTGTTGTGTCAGGTGATAAGAGCCGTAGTCGTCCTGTGCTGTTCATCTTGGATGAGTTTGATCTGTTCGCTCATCATAAGAACCAGACGCTGCTTTATAATCTGCTGGATGTGTCTCAGTCTGCGCAGGCGCCCGTGGCTGTGGTGGGGCTCACCTGCAGACTGGTGCGTCTGCTCTCTCGACAATTCGTTCTTTTATTAATCAGATATTTTAACATTTTGCCCATGCACAAAGTGCATTGTGCCGCCCATCTTTGTCTACAATTCATTTTGTTTTGTCTTCCACAGGATGTGTTGGAGCTTCTGGAGAAGCGAGTGAAGTCGAGATTCTCTCACAGACAGATTCATCTGTTAAACCCGCTCTCCTTTACGCAGTATGTGGAGGCAGTTGGCTCTCAGCTCAGTTTACCTCAGGATTTCCAACATCCCAAATTCCGCGACGAGTGGAATCGTAGTGTCACGGTACAAAAACTGCAAAAATATTTGATTTCAAGACTTCTGCCCGATTAACCGAAAATATATATCACGTGATTTATGCACAATTTGTGAGTGCAGTACGGTAAAATGCTGCTGCATCCGAAAGCCAGAGGGCGCTCTCGTGCAGAAACTCCAAATATGCGCTGCAGAAGAAGACCATAACACACGTAGTTCTAGGAAATGCGTAAGGACATGTTTTTATCACTGTTCCTCAAGCCTCATCAGGTATTTTTATGATAATAAAGTATATGTGTAATGATCATGTTTGACGGGTGTTGCTTTTTTAAATGCACGTTATAAGCGACTCAAACTCGCGCTGCTTTTAGATCGAGCAGCATTTCCTACTGATCCCAGAGCCGTGCTTCACAGACAAGCTACGCGTCAATAAAATAATCGATACCTTGCATTATCGCAGCCAGCTCGGTTTCAGCATGATTTAGTGGTAACCGCGATTAACCGTGCACATGTGTTGGAAGTAACACAGACGAGAGCATTTCTGTTGATCTTATGATTGACTGATGTGAAACCCTGTGAATGGCAAATATGTATAGATCAATTACTCTAGCCTTATATTCATCCGTCACAGATTGTTTTATTCATTCTTTCCCACTCGCTTTTTCTTGTTTCTCATTTTTCTCTATAGAAATTATGTGAAGATAAATCGGTGGAGGAGATTTTACGGAGGCAGTTTAACTCCAGTAAAGACTTCCGGTCTCTGTACACGCTGCTGGTAATCTGCTCATCTGCTGTCAGAGGTGGTGTTGCGTTGATGAAACAGTGTTGGTGTGTTCATGTGTGTGTATCTGTGTGCGTTGTAGTTTCTGGCTGTAATCCGTGTTTCTCCATCTCATTCGACTCTGCGTGAGTCTGATCTCCTGGAGGCCAGTCGACTGATCTCGGCTGATTCTAAAGCAAATATCCTTCACGGTGAGAGTGAATCTTACACACGCCCTGATCATCTGCTCACCAACACACTCTAAATATGCATGTCCTTTACTAGGTCTGTCTGTTCTGGAGTTGTGTCTGATTATTGCCATGAAACATCTCAATGACACGTATGATGGAGAGCCCTTCAATTTCCAGATGGTTCATAACGGTATGACATCACCGAATGTTTTTTTAATAAAGACCGTCTTTCATTGCCACAGCAAATCATTCTTTTTACTTCACCATTTCATTAACAAATACATTTTAGCATTTTTATTCTTAAATGACTGGTGAGGTTATAATAGCACTTTATGTGTGATATTGCTTTAGGTATGTCTGTCCAATGATGCGGTTGTAATTCTCTTCCTCAGAGTTTACAAAGTTCATTCAGAGAAAATCTCACACCATTCATAAATTTGAGAAGCCTGTGGTGATGAAGGTAAGTGACCATTCCTGAACTGTTGTTTCCTGCCCTCTGGTGGTCACACGTGTAAATATCTCTTCGGTTTGCATTGTTTTTCCAGCAGCAAGTTGGCATAATACAATGGGTCTTTGATTGACATGATTATTTATTGTAACAGCTTGTTCACGATATGAAAAATCATCAAGTTTCTTTAATAAGAAAATCTTGTGTGTTAGTGTCATTTTTGCAGTTTTAAATGAAAGCTTTGTCCCGTGTGTGTTCTCAGGCCTTTGAGCATCTGGTTGAGTTGGAGATGGTGCGGGCGGTCGATAGTGCCGCCAGTAAAGTTCAGCGCGAGTATCAGCTGATGAGATTAATGCTGGAACACGGACAGGTGATGGAGGCCCTGCAAAAATACCCACAATGCCCCACAGATGTCAAACAGTGGGCTCTGTCTGCTTTCGCGTGAGCACTGCTGAGAGAGAAATCTAAACTAATTCTGTACAGTCATTTTATAAATTCTGTGTACAACATTGTGTATGGTTATTTTTGCAATAAAAAATTTAATTGAAATACTGTTTTGTAATGTTTCAACACTTCTCTCCAACAAAAGTCAATAAAGCATTTAAACTGTAAATAGTTTATTTGCAAAAACATACTCCGTATTTGCAAATAAACTCACTTTTAATGTTTTAATGAATGTTTTTAACTGAATTAAATGTCATGTAGAGAATTTGGGTCTGTACTCACAATCCTACAATTGAAAATGACAAAATACACAACAGTACAATCTTCTGGAATAATTTCTTTATAAAGGACTGTTTTTGATTAGTGACACCAAAAAGTACAGAGCAACATCATGCTAATCTAATAATTTAAAACCAACAGTCATATTTACATTATTCATATTGTGTGTGTGTGTGGTCCGGGCAATTACGGATTGATTTGAAACGTTACAAACTATCTATTTTTCCACTCGAAACATTTGTCTGTTAACATGTTCAGGGCAAAACAACCGGCGTTTGATTTCACAGTAATGAGTTTGTCACATTATTAATGAAATAAATATAAACAAACAGCTTTAGACTCCAAATGCTACAGTCGCAATTGTTTGTTGCATAATTGCTGAGCAGGATTCTGCGTCCCTGAATACTGCTGTAGTGTTTCAGAAAGAGAGATACTGCTTTATAATGACAGAAGAATGTGATGGTACAGTTTTCATAGCCCTGCAAAATGTGACCGTGTTTGTTTGCAGTGTTTAACGCGTTCATAAACATCATTATTTTGTCTGTCACGATATGACCCCTTCTGAAAGAAAGTGATGGGAGACGGAACACAAATGTGTCATGAACACTGACGTGTGTATTACAGTTGCACTGTAATAGCTACTTTTCTTGCATTCAGTAAAAGCTGTGTAGAAAAGCATAATAAAACACAATGAGGTATATACCTGTTTAAGGAGGTTTATGGTTATTTCAGCATAATTCCTCGAAAATCTGCGTGTGTGATTCTCCGCTGAGCAGTAAACATTCAGAGGCGTCTTGTATTGGCATGACTGTAATGATTTGCAGAAACAAACAGCGAATGAAGTCCATAGGAGTTTTGCCCTTTTTATACTAAAATCACATTAGTTGCTGTTAGTATAAAACCCAAGTCTTGATGCATAAAAAACGTTTTGGTGAAAACAGAGATGTCCAAGTGTGCTCCTTGGGCGTCTCCTGGGATCTTGAGTTCCTCCGTGTACATGTATGTTGAATTTCTACTCGTTCTGAAAGAGTAATTTGAACAGTTTTCTCACACACGTCATTCACGCGCTGCGTTGTGATTGGCTGAGAAAGTGCAGCGTTATAAGCTGGACTCTTTTGGGGGGAAGTCCAGGTTGGTAACCATGGTGACAACAGAGAGGATGTCGTTGGGGCCAATGAGGCTGGTGTTCCGCTGCATTGAGATGATGCGTTCCTCCACGCAGCCAGCAGAAAGACGCGCTTCTGCCTCGTGATCCCAACACTCTTCTATAGTCTCGCAGAGCAAAGCCAGACCCTGTGCAGACATTAACATATTTTATACTGTGGGGTCCAAAAATGTGAGAGCGCTTATATTCGTCTAGAAATGTTTCAAATGGCATCATCCGACATTTCAGGTCTCTCTTGCTTTACTGCATATATAAAAGTGGCCAAAAGTGATGTACAATTTTGAATAATGGACATTTCGCACGGCAACATCTGCATTCAAATATTTTATTAAAGTTTATTAAACATGTTGTATGCATGTTGCATTGGAGTATTGAGTATAAACTAAAGCTTAGCTTTCAGAAAAATGTACGAAAGCTTGACAAAGACTACACAACACATGTGCAAGTTTTTGGAGACAAGACCCAGAAGAATAACTACAAAATACTGAGAAAAATATGACTAATAAACATAATATTAATAAAATATTGATAACAGAAAGTTGCAGTGAACTGTTGCTTTCTTTCCTTTCAGCTTTTTGTTTTTCTATGCACTTTTTTTGTTAAACTAAATAAAACATATATTGCCTGATATAATGTACATTTTCCTTGTTGGCAGTTTTCTAAATCCAATAAATTTCTTAAAATTTTTTTTTCATTTTGTACCATACACCTGATATTTTGATAAATTAATCAATCCTAAAGGGGTTTTAAACACCCTTAAATACTCTACAAATATGCCTCCCTGGACATGTACGTGTAATGTACGTGTAATATTTGAAGTACTTATATTTAATAGTGTGTCTATGTGTATTACCGTATGTTTAAGCCAGTGTTCTCTGAATAACGGTCGTAGTTTCTTATGCACAACAACATCCTGCATGTCCTCCAGAGATGGATGAAGACCAGCCTCTTCTTCAAATGGCAGAGAGAACTCATCCACCGGACCTGAAAAACAAATACACAAATTACACCTTCACAAACACAAACACAAAGAATAACGGTAGAGACAGAGGTGGTAACAAGTGTGTGGTACCGTCCGCCGCTGTGCACCGTGAGATCAGTTCCCACAACACTAGACCCACTGCATACATATCGATTCTTAGAAATGCATCCCGCTGGAAACTAATGGCCCCTTCTAACACCTCTGGAGCCATGTAGCGCCGGGTCCCCACCTTTAAAACAACACAACACCGATGACCAAGGTTAACACATTCAACGTGTCTGCCATCTTAAGGTCTAGTCACATGACGTGAATTTCTAATATAATATTGTTGATCATTGAGTGGTCTGTGCACATGCAAGTGTCTTGCTCACCTGTCCGTGTGTGTCTCCTGTAGACTTTCCTGCTTCAAATTTTAATGCCAGGCCAAAGTCAGCAATGCAGACCGTTAAATCGCTCTTTAACAGAACATTTTTGCTTTTGATATCCCTGAGGGAGTTGAAGATGGAAAGGAGAGACAGTTAAATGATGGCAATAACAGCCAATCAGAAGCCATGTGCTAACCAATAAGAGCTAATGCCCATCAACAGGGCGTACCTGTGTGCGATGGCAGGTTTGTGTCCGTCCTTCAGGTTGGATATGTCCTCGTGTAAATACGCTAATCCGCACACAAACGTTTGCGCTATCAGACACAGTTCATTCCAGGACACAACGTTAGCCTTCAGAAAATCTGTCAATGAGCCCTGTGTAAAAACGCACCGACGATGAGATTTCTACACAAACATTACAGGTTTAATTAAGCAAATGGCATCCAGTCTTGAAAATAAATATTAATTTATAACCCTGTCTGGTCAAAAAGCAGTCAAGCTTCATGTTTGCTATTTAATATGCAGGAAATGCAAAAGATTCAAGATTTTTTTGTGACTGTTTTTAAATAGCACTGTGATTCAGCATGTAACAAATGTTAAAATCGAGTTTGTGACTCATTTAATCCAGATGCCAAAAACACAAATTTAAGATTTTTTTTAATATTATGTTATTTTATAATCTTATGACAAAATGTAGTATATTCATGTTAATATCTTTAAAGTTAAAAAGTATACTGCATACCTAATACTGGGTGATGTACTACAATAGCGTGCAGTTTAGTGTAAACAGTACGCCAGTCATCGATTCTGAACATTTTTGAATGATGATATGTTTGTGTGTGTGTTTATGTACCTTCTCATGATACGCTGTGATAAGCCAAAGCTCAATGTCGACTCCATTTCCTTTTTTTTCTGCTCCGATGAAGTGAAGAATGTTTTCATGTTTCATTCCGCTCAGGGTATAAATCTCATATTCATTCTGCCATGACTGCTTATTCTGCGAGATTACAAACAAACAAACAGATATTTACTGGTTATCACAAATCAAACACATGTACAATAATGTTTATTGTGAGAGATTACACACGTGTGTGCATTTATACTTAACCATACTAAACTTAACTATAATAAAACAATAACGGCAACTTTGGATATCAATAGAATGAGCAACATTTAAAGGGCAGATAAAAGCAGACCTATGACCTATACTATATTAATACGTGTAATATACCATAGTAGGAAAAATTGCTTTATAAATTTCTTTGTTCTGTTGAACACAAAAGAAGATGAAGATTTGAAGAATGTAAGAGAGCAAACAGTTCTGGGGCACTGTTGACTACCATTGTCATTTTTCCCACTTTGGTAGTCAATGGTGGCCAAGAATTTGTTCGGTTACAAGCATTCTTCCAAATATCTTTCTCTGTTTTCATCAGAACAAAGAAGTTTAAACAGATTTGGAACAACTCGAGGGTGAGTAAATGAGTAAATGAAGACAGAATTTTCATTTTTGGGTGATCTCTCCTTTAAGTGTTGTTAAATTCATGTTGTATGATCTTGATCATGTTTGTATGACCACTGACATCACAAGCTTCTTTACTGTAATCTTTACAGCTTTGTAAAATCTATTCACTCGAAATGTCTCTGGTACCTGAACAGGGAAGACTTTTACGGCCACGGGCTCATTGAAGAGTTGTGCCTTCCACACGCAACCAAAGCGCCCCCTAGCTTTCACCTCCAGCAGCTGCAGGGGCTTCTGGCCCAGCAATGGGGATGGAGGCGTCAATCCTGGATCCTTAAAAACAAAAAACATCAGCAAATCAGCAAACAGATTGAGATTTTTTATTTAAACATGCCAGAGGATGCAGCCTGCCGATTCTCTTTGGCCACATACACACTGCGAAGATTAGAGAGTGACAACCATATGACATCACTGTGCATACTGCATCTAGTGAAAGACATCGCCATATTAATGGCATTTAGTGAGTGACATCACTGCAAAAACTGGCTATTGTAAGTAGCATTACTACATTAACTGCATCTACTGAGTAACATTACAGCTTTAACTGCACTTATTGAGTGACATCATTGCATTAAAGGGACAGTTCACCCAAAAGTGAAAAATCAGTCATCATTTACTCACCCTCAAGTTATTCAAGACTTGAATAAATAACTTTGTTCTGCTGATCCCAAAGTAAGATATTTGGAAGAATGTTAGCAATTTTCAGTTCTGGGGCACCATTGACTACCACAGTAGGAAAAATTACAATGGTAGAAATAGGTGCCCCAGAACTGTTTGCTTTCCTACATTCTTCATTATATCTTCTTTTGTGTTCCACAGAACAAAAAAAATGACACAATATTTTTTCTACTATAGTCAATGGTGCCCGAACTGAATCACATGTAACGTTCTTCCAAATAGCTTTTCTTAATGAAAGAACTTATACAGGTTTGGAACAACTTGAGGGTCAGTAAACCATGACAGATTTTTTCATTTATGAGTTCAACTATTTCTTAGACTGCATTAGAGAGAGTAGAGATGAGAGGAGAAGAGGAGAGGGAGAGAGAGAGGAGAGGGAGAGAGAGGAGAGAGAGAGAGAGAGAGAGAGAGAGAGAGAGAGAGAGAGAGAGAGAGAGAGAGAGAGAGAGAGAGAGAGAGAGAGAGAGAGAGAGTACCGCATTATCTGTATAAATCCGTGACACTACACAATATCAATATTTGGTTACACAGATTTCATGAAAATCTGAATTTTACTTTAGATTGCGTTTGTCACTCCTGTAAACTCTACATATACAGAACAAAGAGGAAAACAGTCAGATTTAGTTGCAGTGTGTGTGTGACCTCAGAGTTCCCAATTTAATCTTCATTCCCAGAGTTCAAAGTTCAGGTCCCACAACACCTGTGGCACAAATCCCAACCCAGTGTGTCTTTTGTGACTACACTGCATTCATCTGAACAAATATAAAATAACACTCCAAAATAACACTGCAGGCTTAACCGTGTAAACACACACAATTCAGACGCACAAAGACATAACATATTCATCCATGCAAGCGGAAATGAAAAATACAAATAACAACCACAACCACCAAATAACAACTGGGTTAAAGTCATTGAAATGAAAAGTAAAGTAAAGAGGTAAAGAATGCAGATGATGGCGGAGTTAATGAAGCTCTTACCTCTATCATGATATGAAAGGCATGCTAGCAAAAGTGGAAAAGAGCGATTTTACTGTTTCTAGCCAAAGTGAAGTGCACTAAACCATCTCAGAATGTTGCAGAGAGAGAATGAGAAATTGAGACAAATTCATGTGGTGTCCGAGAGTGGGCATATGATCGAGAAACACACCGTTTTTTTAGGTCGAAAGAGGGAGTGGCGCTGAATCGAACTCCAGATATTTGACATGTCTGCGAGTTGGTCAGAGCAAGGTACCGTACCTGTGATGGTACCAGCAGAGGGGGGTACGTCAGCTTGAGATGGCGGTACATCCAGAAGGAGAAGAAAAGGACAACAGCGACCGCCATGATGGGAATTAAAGAGTACAACAACATGGGAAACATCTCAGGCTTCTGTGTGACAGGGTTCTGTGTGGCTGCAATGAAGAGAAGAAGAGAGAGAGAAACTTAAACTTGAGCAAACTAGAATGCCATTCGACTTCAAACGGTGAGAGCGAGAGATGAGGCATTAGATGTGTAATATTTAGAAAGCAAGTAAATTCAAAACAGATTTCATCCTAAGTGACTGAGGAGCAGTAATGTGTCTGTGCTCAATATTTTGGAGTAAAACATTTGAACCAAAATTGAGCACAACCTGACAAATCCGAGCAAAACAACCCTTTGGGATGTCCTCATTTGAACAAAACAAAAAATATATAGTACAATAAGCTTTTTCAAAATTGTAAAAATACAAAGTTTTCTTTCAGGGTCAGGTTATTGTGTTTTAACTAGCTGTGTATAAAAACAATACAAGTCTATGGAATGCCTTCATCTGATACATTAGTAAACGTGTGTGTGTAGGGTTGCAAATACAGGGCGTGCTTAATTTGCGGTGCATGTGGACCCATAACCACTAGGGGGCTCTAAAGAGAAAAGAGGTTCAATGTGTGTGTGAAGACATTTTATAAATAATACAGAATGATATTTACTGAAAATTAAAAGATGCGGAAAGGTTTGTGTGTAGGGGTGTCACAATTATCAAATAATCGTTTCATAGCAATTATTTGACATAATCGCAATTATTTCAGATAACCGTAATTATTGTAAATCCTTAGAAAACAAGGGTGATCTGCAGCATTTTACATCCCCGTCCTTGATCTGCACTCACTGTTACATTCAAACGATTTTTCTTCATCATTAGAGTTGTCTCAGATTTGTATTTTTTGTGTTTATGAGTTTTATTAAAGTGATTCTAGATTTGCTTCATCTACACAGCAAGACGACATCATCCTCATGTCTCAGTTTAATCTGTTAAAACAGTCTTTTCTGTTTAGGTCACTCTATAGGGAATGTTCCTAGTTGTTTCATTGAATAAATTAATTGTAATTCATCGTTATAATTGTCAAAACCTATAAACAGACAATTCATCGCCATAATCGCAATTATTTAATAGACAATTCATCGTCAGCCAAATTTCATAATCGTGACAACCCTATTTGCGTGATTGTTAGGTTTAGTTGTAGGGGTCGGGTTAGGGGATAGAATATATCATAAGCCTGATATAAAATCAATGGAAGTCTATGGAATGTCCATATAAAACATGGAAACCAGTGTGTGTGTGTGTGTGTGTGTGTGTGTGTGTGTGTGTGTGTGTGTTTGCACTACTTACTCTGTACTGTCTCTGGACTGTAATGAAACTTCTCGTTGCACAAGTTGCCCTCACAGCAGCAGAAGAAGACATCAGGATTCTCCTTATGCTCCACACACTCACTTCTGCACAGAAAGAGACAAATTTCTTTTCATTTACCTGTTTTAATACCTGTTTTAAAACCGTGGAAGACATTAGACACAAGGACCTTTTGACAGTGATACGAGACCACAACAAAATTTATGAGACTTCAGAAGAAAAAACAATATGGAGGACTATCAACATTTTATAGGCACACTACTAACATTACATAAAGCCACAGAAAAAACTAAGAGACCATTTCAAAATTATGTTCCGTTTTTCTGAATTTACCATTTATAGGTTTTTAGGTAAAATTGTAATTTTTGTTTCATTCTGTGAACTACTAACGATATATCTCTCAAATTTCAAAATAAAACCATTGCTTCTATTTGCATATTGGCAAAAAATGAATACTGGAGAAACAGGTCAAAATAACAGAAAAGATGCTCTGTATTTTTTCAGACCTCAAATACAGCAAAGAAAACAAGTACGCCCTCTTGTCGTTTCAAACCTGTATGACTTACTTTCTTCTGCAGAACACAAAAGAAGATATTTTGAAAAATCAGCTAAAAAAATCACTTCTATTGTAACCAATGCAAGTGAATCGGGGGCTGATAACAACATTCTTCAAAATATCTTCTTTTGCGTTCTGCGGAAGAAAGAAAGTCATACAGGTTTGAAACGACAAGAGGGTGAGTAAATGATGACAGAATTTTCATTTTGAAACTGAACGACTTCTTTAAGAGATGTCTCTAGTTATTGCGGTTGAGGCTGTAAGTCTCAATGAGATGTTACTCACGCAGGCCCACCTGACCGTACCTGTCATAGCAGTTGACATCATCAAGCCAGCAACCCTGTTTGACCATCTCAATGGTTCCGGAGTGGTTTTTCCAAGTGGAAAAGCAGTGTCTGCGTTTGTCTTTCTCTCCATAACACTGCTCGATTCCACTCTGGTTTGTGCCATCCTTTTCCCAGCTTGCGTTATAAAACACACACTCCTCCATGTCTGAACGACCGAGAATCGCACCTGAACAAGAGAAAGAGAGAGAGCGACGTTAAATATTTTCCTTAGGTTGATTTTTCCATCAAACAAAAGTCAAGGACAAAGATGTGTGACTTTTCTGGAAGTAAATATAATAATGAATCAGTTGACTTTTGAGATTATTGAACTGTAGGTCTGTATTGTAAGGTTTATAAGTTATTGCTAAAATTCAAAATCTTTATGGAGAAAATGAATAGGATTTTCACTAATAGATGTTAAATGAAATTTGTTCCCAGAAAGAAATACTGCCATAATAAAAATCATATTTCTACGAGACCTACGTTAACAAATATTCTCTCCTTTGTGTGTGTGTGTGTGTGTGTGAGAGAGAGATAGGGCTTGAATTTCATCCTCTACAGATCGCTGAGGGTCAGGAATGCTGGAAAGGCGAGACGTGCAGCAATCGGACATTTTTGCTGACAGACGCCTTTGACTTCGCTCAATAATTCAACACACTGAACAGATTTCCATTCACTGCATCCCACAAAACATTCAACAGATTCCACGGACGCTTCGCTCACACACACATTAAAAGCCTTTATGAGGCAGTAGGACAGAGGCGAGATTATAAAATAATCATGAGCTTTCACAATAACAATGCAGTTACTTTCATAAATCACAATACGAAAAGCCCCACGGTTATCTCATGATCTCACCAGGCTCTTTGAGTCTTCAAATACTGGAAATATTATTTTATTCATTACTAAATGTCACGTTGATTCTTCCGAGTTAGGAGATTTCCGAATGGACTTATTTGTGCCTGCAGGAACCTTCAAACATCAAATATGTTTCTTTTCTCATTAATGTTCACACATCTTCTCCACACTTATATTTTAATATTATCATATCTTGAAGGTAAAACCTCTTTAATGTTTCTCTCTGTGAAATCTGTACACGATCATTAGTGCACCACAAAAGCACAGCCAAATAAATCTAAATATTTACATTAAAAGCACAAAATTAAACGGCGAGAAATGACTTCCACTGCCCTAAAAATGACATCTCAAAAATAAATGTTGACTGTAATTTTAAAAGGAAATAGGAAAGATTTCCTTCAGTGCTGTGAGAACAAATTACAGTATGACCAGCAGAGGGGGCTGTTTCCCTAACCACTCACCAACCAACCGGATCGCAGCTGTTCACACACCTGGAGGTGCATTAAGTTTGAGGCCTAATGTGAATCATTGAGGTAAAAAAGCACAGACAGAACTGTCGCAATAAAATCAATTTGTGCACTCGCCAAACGGACCACAGTAATATTGACCATCATGTGTACACACACATGAATGATGCTAACACACATTTCATCCTTTTTAGTACAACATCAAGAGTTTCGTTTTTATTTTGAATATCTCCATCTGGTAAAGAAAAGCATATTTACAAGGTCAATGCAATAAACTATTGCTTGCCACCAAAGGTTATTTTAGTTTACTAAAATTAAAACTTCATCAACGTCAGGCAGGAGCTAGGACTTGTGTTATTATTATAAAGACTTTCCAGCAGAGACGCGTTAGGACCCGCGGTACTAAGGCTTTTATTCTAAATACTTATAGATATCTATGGAGATACTTTCCAGCAGAGAGATATTGGAGAGTCTAAAAATCACCACGAGGAGCTTGCTTTGATTCGGATCAGTATGTGAGTTAAATTGGTTTTTCTGTTTGTTAGAACCAAGATATGTTGTTGTTGTTGTAATATTAGCTGTGTAACGGAGCAGTTTGAAGCGTCATTGTTTATCTGGAACCAGTGTGTTGCTTGTATATACTCGTGTCGTCTTCGCTTATTTTATTCATTTGCATTATTATTTGCGTGGTTTAATATAAAAGTTACATTTTATATAGCAACGTAAAAAAATTATAAATAATAAAATGACAAAAGCATATAACAAAACCGCTCAAAATGTTAAATTCACAAAAATCTAAAAATAAAAGCCAAGTAAAACTACAATAAAACTAAAAACAAAACTATACCTCCGCACCAAACACATGCAAATGCAAAAGCTTTTTTGTACAGTATACTCTACACTGATTCTAGGGGACAATTTGCAGAATAAATTAAAAGGTGGTACAAATAAAGCGGAGCAAATTAGCAAAAATAGACAGACAGACAGAGGGCTATTAACTTCATAAATAATAGATAGTTGAATTCACTGGAAATCAGCAGGTGCGATTTCTGTCTGGGTTCAATCTTTTCCAGCTTTAGTGCCAAAACACATTCAATTCATAAAAGCATTAAGCCATTATGTTCTGAGTGAGCTGACCTTCCACACACACTGCAGTTAATGTACTTACAGTGCAAATTTAACAGCACACACGTGGGTTTCTATTTTTTATGGGGACTTTCCATAGACAATGATTTTTAAACTGTACAAACTGTACATCACACAACCCTTTTTGCATTTTCAAACACACACGATTTAGTTTGATTTCTGTCTTTCTCATGGCAACCAAAAAATTACTGGTATAATTTGGTCCCAACACTCTAGGGCTGCATCCGAAATCGCATACTGTGTCAATACGTACTGAATTTACAGGGGTGGTGCAACAGTGTTTCATGCATTCTGACTTTACAATGTTAAACGTGCTGTCTTCTCATGCTTAACATGGTCAACTTGTCAAAAAACGAGTTGAGCGTATTATGTAGTATTTCTGTGCTCGATACACCCCCCCAGCGATCGTAGAGGTTTCGGAAAGTTTTTTTCGAACATATAAAACTGTTTCGTAACAATTTTTCTTAGTCCCTTATTGGACAATTCTCCCGGAAAAGCACGCGGCACGCCAACGCGGCAGCAAGGAGAGCAGAAGGAGCATGCGCAGACGTCACTTTCACTTGTGTGCAGGAGAGAGAGAAAGCATACGTTCGCGAAGTTCAGGTGTTTGTTTGTTCACTGCATTTGGGTGATGAATGTTATATAAACGGTGGATATAACGCTGGATTTGGAGATCGTTTGAAACTGATATATGGAGCGCTAAAAGATGCCGGACATAAACGGCATGCGGTGAGTGAAACTGATGTCTGTGTTTTGTTGGCAATGGGTGCGCACGTGCTTTAGTTCAGCCTACCCCTCCCCCCGCACGCGCCGTATGCTTTCGGAAATAATCGTACAGCTGTATCTATCTTTTATAAATGTGATTAAACTAAATACTCTTCGAAGATACGAAGTATGCAATACTACTCTATAGGTAGTACTCAAGATTAATATGAGATTGGCAGAAACCGTGTGTGTTAGGGGCGCTTTAAATAAGTACCTACCTATCAGCCGTTAAAACAGTACGTTCTATATAGTATGAGTGGGTGTAGTATGAATACATTTCGAACATACTGCGTCCGCCATGTTTTATGCTCATGTGACCTGTATGCTCTTTGACCTATGACGTTTTAACAACTGAAAGAATATTTTCAAAGTGAGTCGTGTTGTCTCTATCAGTGATTTGACTGACTGACTGACTGACTGACAAGATGGTCCTGATGTGAGATTAAACACAGGGTTGGAAAACGTTACCTGCAGTTACAATTCATTTGTAATCTGTCCCTCACAGAGGTATGTACCTTCATAACAAAGTGCTGGAGAAAACGACTGTGACACTGTATCCTCAGCAGGCCTCACTGTTAATTGATACAAAAGGTTAGAATATGGCCCCTTTAGGTCTTTTGAACATATTTTTACTCACTCGTGTCGGGTTCATTCCCAGCAATGAAGTCCAGACACACACACTGCCAACAATTTAATGCTGGTAACAGTTTCTTTCCAACAAACACATGCCTGTGAGATTCTGAATATCAACTCTAGTCCCTCCCTCCATCTCTCTCTCTCTCTCTCTCTGTCTGTCTGTCCAGATTTATCAAATGAAATGCTTTCAGAGTCTATAGCCCTTCAGTCAGCCAGTGGAATGTTCCCAGAGTTTTGGCCTCCTGCTGTGGACAGACTGGAGCCAGTGAGACTAGGCGCATTGGGGCACATCTGTCTAAAACACACCCACACTACCAGCATGCTTTGTGAGTCAGGCGAGAGAAAGATGGCTGCAGATTATTGTTCACGTACAGGAGCTAAATATACACCAATAGATTAAAGCCTTAAAGGGATAGTTCACACAAAATAAACATTTTGCATCATTTATACACCCTCATGTTTGAAACTTGATATGACTCTTTCGTTTGTGAAACACAAAAGAAAACATTTTGAGAAAAGTGGTTTTGTGTTCATATAGTGGACAGTTTTAGGTTATCACCATACTTCAAAATATCTTCTTTTTGTTTTCTGCAGAAATAAGTCATACACGTTTGGAATGACATGGGGATAAGTAAATTTTGAGGGAGTTTTCCCTTTACCTTTTTTAAATAAAACAAAAGATGCTGTTACCTCTTTTAATCTGTTAATTATGTGTGACTATAACGTATCAGAGTGACTTTCAAGAAAATCATTGAAGAACATTTCACCACCAAAAGCACTGAAAAAAACGATTATGTGCCTTCGCAGATTTTATGAAAAGAAATTAATATAATATACTTAATAGAATTATGTTCCTGATTTTAACAAAAAAATAGAGTTAAAATAACGTAAAAGTTTTAGGAATAAAATCTACTAATTTGGGTTGTTAAGATTTTAATTATTTTGTTTGAGTAATTTTCATTGAACAAATTATGAAGTAAATCCAACTCAATTTTATTATGTTAAACCCATTTAAATTGGTAAAATTAAGTTTACTTATTTATTTTGTGTCGAGACTACATAAATAATTTTTGTAGATATAACTACCTTGGCAGTTGATCTGTAGTTCCCAGCATGCTTTGTATCTGACTGCATTAGGAGATTAATTTTCCAGATTAACTGTCATTTTAAGTGTTGTTCAGTAAAAAGAAAGACTTGTTCGTGTTTTGAGTTGATTTATCTTTGAGATTTAGTATAATTTTGGTATAATTTTTAAGATTGGCACAGTATTAGTCATGATGTGTGTTATTTCACTTCTTGAGCAGTAACTGTGCTAATGCCAGTACAGAGACCACCAGTCTCTACTTATGTTGTAAAAAGATAGTATATTACAATACAAAAGTAAGTGAACCGTGACGTTTGAGTTAGACAAAGTTTTTGTTCAACGTAATCTTACTTAGTTTTACTTCACGTAATAGTTGTTCTTCAAGTAATTAGTTTACTTAGAGGATTTTATTAAGTAAATTCTACAAGTTAATTTTTTCCAGTGAGAAAGAATTTTTGTATTAAGACAATTTTTGAACCATTTTAAACTACAATACTGCAAATAAGAAAAGTGCAACCATTAAAATACTGTATACCAATTTACATTTTAAAGGTCCAATGTTACATTTTTTTGGAGGATCTATTGACAGAAATGCAATATAATATACATTACTATGTCTTTGGCGGTGTCTAAATACCTTACATAATGAAGCGTTATATGTTTTTATTACCTTAGAATGAGCTATTTCTATCTACACACACGACAGGTCCCCTTACATGAATTTGCCATGTTGTTTCTACAGTAGCCCTAAACGGTCAAACTGCTCACTGAACAGAATCTTTTTATTGGTTGAGCTACATTGTAAATGGACCAATCAGACCGCTCCAACAACAGTAATGGTACAAAAATTGTGTTTCTACAGAATTTAAAATTTCTCTATTTTGCTATTAATGGGTAAAATGTGACCCAGGCATGACAGGTGACCCCCTTCACAGGCTCAAGAATGACTTACATCAACTATGACCTGCTGCAGGAATCAGCGTGTGAGGTTAGCACAAGGATTAACTCGATGACTGTAACCTTGGCATAACTCTGTTTGAGTTTAGCAGGCTTATGCTAAAGAGGATGAAAGCTACTATAGACCTTTGGCCTATTTTAAAGCGAAGCGCGCGAGTATGGAGAGAGAGTGCTGATGTACTCCTCATTGTCACACGGACAGATATTAGTCTTGTAAGATGCAAGCACCTAGCAACCACTCAGTACACTCTAGCAACAACATAACAACACCCAGGCAACCACCCACAACACCTTAGAGATTTGCACTGGTAACATCAACATCAACTCCATCACTCATATTGGTCACTCACACTTTCTTCAGAAAATGTTAAAAACCAAGAGTTTGAAGATACGGACCAGTAGTTTGGGGGTTCTGTAAAGCAACATTCATGGCTATTGATGGTTCAAAGTAACACACACAATCATTACAAACTGTACCACAGTCCAACACAACAGAAAAATGAAACACATCTCTCTTCAAAGGCATTAGTCTATTTCCTGCTTTCAGGCTCTGTGACCTTGAGCATCTTTAAAAAGAAGCCCATAGTAGCTAATCTGAGTGGCCATCTGACCGAAGTCAGAGAGGTTCTTATCTGTTTCTCAGAGGAACAGAGACCATGTTCTTACCTATGATCCTAGAACTGAATTATTTCTGGACAAAATAACAGTTTTATTCTGAATATCTAGCAGTCTGTCTAAAATTGATCTCTCTCTAAGCAAACACTACAGCCCTCTACAGTTCCACCTGAGCAATATATATATATATATATATATATTGTATATGTTTATGTACAGTATAGGCTACTGTACATATACATCTGAAAATCTATATACAGCTACTAAATATATACTTGTAC
Organism: Triplophysa rosa; assembly: GCF_024868665.1. NCBI lineage: Eukaryota > Metazoa > Chordata > Actinopteri > Cypriniformes > Nemacheilidae > Triplophysa > Triplophysa rosa. The sequence continues at coordinate 22,390,993 of NC_079896.1, read as the reverse complement.
TCTATACACTATATGTGTGTGATATATATGTGCAATTCTATACATCATAAACTGAGGACACAGTAGTAGTAATGGCAAAAGCATATTACGTGTCATTTTGTTTTTAGATCATCAGGCTTCTTTATGTTATATAAGGCATACAGTATGGCTGCTGTAGAAATAATGTCTACCCACCTGAGGAGCAGGATACGAGGAATATAGCCAAAGCCAGTTTGGTGTCTGTCCTCATTTTCAGGCCTGAATCCCCCCAACACGAAGCTGATAATCCTGAATTGGTGCTTTAATGTCGCCAGAGCATTTATTTGTGAGCAAACAGGTCCGGATCAATGTGTAAGTCTATGAGAAAGGTTTAGTGTTTTACAGATATAACTATAACTGTGTGTGTCTGCTTGCATAGGTGAAATATCAAACATGAATACAGTCATACTGTATTATAAATAAAACAGCAGTCTGCCCACTACAGATTGCAAACATGTCCATAACAACTTGCACCAATATTGTTGGGTATTGATAAGTGACTCCAATCACTTTTCTCTTCTGCATATAAAAAAATCTCTCAGGTAGAGTCTTTGATCAAATGCATGTTGAAAATCCACATTCATGTCGATTCTGGCTGGTTTTTAAATGTCAGTCGTGAGTTTGAATAAATCTGGAGGTTTATATAATCACGGATCACGAGAATACAAAATCCACCGCAGGGTTTTAAATGCATAGAGATTCGAAAACCAACCACCTAAAACGAATAAAGACAGTGTGTTATTATATTGTCAAATACAAATATTTACTATAGCGTCCCGAATGAGCCTTTGAAGCTGTTTGTTCGTCCGTTTCTCCAAACGATCCCAGATCAGGCATAGCAAATGAAGCCCACCAGCGGATCCCAGTTCGGATAATCACAAATCCATTCCTAACATTTAAATGTACTGTATCCACATCCACGCTGATATAAACCTCGGATGTGTTTATATATACTCCCGTATGTGTCCAGAATACAACATGGCGAACAGCGCTTAGTGTTTTTTTTCCTCTCCACCTCTCCCTCACTCCTCTTCTTTTTCACTCCTCCTCTTTTTTCAGTGTATCATCGGGCAGTTCGCAGAGCAGACTACAGACAGTCATAAAGAATTTATTCCACCAGAGGGCGCATGACGGCTCAGAAAGAGGAATTTACCGCTGAAACTGAACTTGAAGACATTTTGTCCAACAATATCTGCAAGAAAAAAAGAATGATCTATTAAATATAATAATTAAATATATACCGTATGTGTATGACAAACGATTTTCCCTAGCAATGATAATGAAATAATTACATATATTGTTTTGGTATGCTTTGTGATTGGTCAATCCTGGCGAGTGGTGACAAAAACAAAAGCTGCCATTTGACAGCGCTGTCTACGTGCTGCCTCGGCAGCGGTCTGTTACTAAATATACTGATAACCTTTATTAGGATTTAACTTGAAAATGCACAGTGACGAGATTAAATATAGAATTATAATTTAGCTATACACCACTTTGCCATTCTAAGCTATTATGTTTCTAAGCTTCCTCACGAAACGCTGATAATACGCTTTCGATTGACATATCACCGCGTAAATGGGAAGCGCAGATCCCGCCCTGGAACTGATCGCTTGTTGTTTTGGTTATGGACGTCTCAACTATCCAATCCAAGACTGCTTGACACTAGCTCGAACCAATCAAAGCAAAGAGTGATCGGGTCAAGGGCGAGACTTGTCAAGTGAAATAAAACAACTCATCAATCATTGCAGTTCGATTAAGTTCTACGGGCACTGCCGGAAACATTAGAAAGTTTTTTAAACATTTTTAAATAAATAAGTATTGTTTCTAATTTATATTTAAACCGTTACGTTATCAAAAAGGATATCAGAACAGCAACCAAAGCAAACACCATTTATTAGGCCTACCAGTTTTTATGATTGTTTAACATTTTGATGCTAACCTTTCCTTACAAACACTGCAAAACATACAGCATGCAATTCCTATCCAATGCTGGTTTTATTATACTTTATCAATCATAGTCAATAAATATTTTTACTAACATTAAGTCATTAAATCCTTAAATAAAAAAGGACAATAAAAATAACAAGAATATTTCACAACAGATATTTCTTTAGCATTGCATAATACTGTAGATTATATGGTGTTAGACAAATGTTTCTTACTAAAAAAAGGCCGTAAACAGCTTAAATGTTGCCAATTTCATGTTCTAACCTTTGTGTAATGAAAGAAAATAACTTTATTTCAGGCAAGTATTTGAATGTGATACAAGTAATTTTTAGCTAGTATATAATTGGCAAACGTGTGAGGTAAGTTTTCTTTTAATAGTTATTCTGATTTTTTCAGAGTACACAGAAATACATATGTGGTATAAATATACTACAGCAAAAAGTTTAGACATATTTGGAAACATCTTTTAAATGATCCCAGCATGAAGTTGAGAGAATGCCCAGAGTGTACAGTACTGTTATATAAGTAAAGGGTGGTTAAGTTTAAGAACCGGCATCAAATATTTTTGTTTTTCTGTTTATGTTTTATGTTTGTTATGTTTTTCGATCACAACACTTTCCATACTTTCACTTGTGTTGCTCAACAATGGTGATGACTTTGCTTAATACTGTTTTATGACTGTCTTATTTTAAAACAACATAGTGAGGAGTCTAAACGTTTAACAAGTTGCACATATGTACAATTTAAACACCTCATAAATCTACACGTTTAAAGAATATTCAGTGCTGAAAGTGGGGATTTTATGTTGATGTTTATGTGTTCTTTTAGCTGTTGAAACAAATCTTTGGCCCCGACTGTATATATTTCTGGCAGAAACGTTAGCATCATCACTGACTGTCAGCGCTGACAGATGAGCACAGAGGGAGTTATACAGCACACGGTTATGAAAGACACTCCCAAAGTCACAGGGGTTAAATAGTTCAGTGCTGATTGTGTGTACAGTGATAAATCATGCACATGAAAACAAACACACACATTTAGTGCTCTACATTTATCCTTTACATGAATTCTGGAGCTCTTAACACTAAGACTGATGGCATTTTGTATTGTCAACAGAGACTGTAAACTGGAGTTTGTGCGTGTGTGCAGTTGTTGTAGTATTTCATGAAGGTCACACATATATCCATCTCTGGATATCTGCAGGATTAAACTGCTAAAATATGAATAATGAGGCCATACAACACTGTACATGTTAGTTCAGCTTAGTGTTTACAGTTCACTCATAAATCTAGTACACTGGACAGAACAGGGCCGGATCTCTCACACACAATGAGGGAGAGGTAACAGACCTACAATTCAACTCAAAATGCTTTATTGGCATGGCAAAACAATCCTTAATAACATTGCGCTATGTTATTAAATACAATTATTTAAATCATTCTGATAATAATCATTTCTGATTTATTCATATTTCTGGTTTCCATAACTCCCAGAATGCATTGAGAGTAAAGTATGTACATAGATCTACGTGCTCAGACTTCATAGTGTTTATAGTTCTTTGTAAATGTGATTTAACTTTCAGAAGTTCTTGCTAAACCTTCTGCATGCCTGCAGTATTATCAAATCTAGAATTCTGTTATTTGATTCAGTTAAAATCCATCATAAGCTCTTTTAGGGTGTGGAAGCGTAATGATCAAAGATCGGGGCATGCTAAAACATTGACCAGAGGGAGAATTCCAAATACAGCTGAACACAGGAAAGTTAAAGTTACAATATTGTTCTATTAAAGCATTCCCAGAGGAACATCCTGTTGCTCAGAGGTTATCAAAGTATCAACTTGTCAAAGTCAAGTATATAAACGGAAACGTTTTATCTAACAGTACTAAACACAAAAAAAGAGCTACTGTAAATAATGATGTACACATGTAAATAAAATACATATGTTTTTATTTTCAACAGGTATAAAGGAAGATTGAAGCCCAAAAGTTTAATTAGGAATTACAGATGAAAAATAAATGTCAAATACGCAGGTAACAGGGAACTATGTATGTGCGTTGCATTCATGTTAATATATTGTTCGAGAAGTTGAACTGCAGGTTAAGCAGATGTGCTGGAGTGACACAGGCCTTCATGTTCGGAGCTCTGTACCGTGTCCATAATTAGCTCCACTGTTTATATTAGGGTGCCAACTGGGATAAATGCCAACACCTGCCCTGGACAGAAGCTTGCCAGACCATTCAGTTCAGACGCTCAGCTGTGACAGAGACGAGATTTACACCTATGAACGCCTCTAACCACAAACAAATGAAATACATTGGCCTTGACATAAACAGCAGGAATACGTCCAAGATTTATAGTGGATGAAGTGCTCTCTGACGTGTGCCCTGAAAAATACAAATAATACTGAAAATACTGGTTTACTGCTCAAAGTAAGTAGTTAGTTAAGAGAGGTTACTCTAAAGAGTACTGTAAATATAATATAAACACAGATATAACATAAACACAGATGTGCTTGTTCTTAGTCAGACTGACAATGTACAGTCCTAAAAATGTCTACATCAAGCATTAAGTGAAAGATGTATAGAACTCCAAAAGGAACGTATGAGATCGGAGGAAAAAATATAAGTCAAAGATTTTACTGTCCACCCTCTAAAAATGCACTTGCAAAAGATTTTAAAAAATTAAAAATATATATTTTCCTTCCATCTCAGATTTTTCCCACCACCATGTCCCTTCAATGGCTTTGTTGTGATGCCACCTGTCTTACTAGTTAGTAGTGTTTAAGGCAGACATCACTTACAATCACTCATACTGGGGGTTAGTGGTTTGAATAAGTATTGAATAAGACATTTTATTATGCTACCATACTTGATTTTCACAAAGTAATGAAAAAATAAGTAAGAAAATCCTATTTGTATCAAAGACAAATTGTCTTTGACAAATTGTATCAAAGTGTATGTCACTTTACATTGCCATATGTTCAATTTGGCATGATTTAGCATCCTGTCATGCACAAACTTGAGTTTACTCGGACTCAAGACACACTTCAGTCACAAAAAACAATTGACTCGGGACTCGACCTGGACCTGAGAGTTGACTTGGACTTGAAATCAGACATGCCTTAACCATCAGTGAATGTTTAAATTCATTTGTTTGAGACTAATGCCCAAATAGGCTTGACTGATTAAAAATGACAAACATAAAAAATATTAGCTTATAAAATAATTCAATCCAGTATCACGCCAGAGAAAGCGTGTCAGTGTTACGCTTTGCCTTCTCTGGGCGTGAAAATAACACGCATCTATAAGGTTGAGTAACGTTAAGGGGGTGATTTTCTAATGTATTTACCTCATTGTAATTTGTCATCTTAACGTGTACGGGTGTGATTTTTTATTTAATCAGTAATTTTGTGAACGTTTATTACTTTGTGCGCACACTTTAGACACATTTTTGCAAGTAACCCGACCCCACCCAGTGCCGACCCTATAGACGTCTGGGGGCCCTGCAAACCTTTGTGGAGGGCCCTTGTCATAATAGTGAAAATTAGATAAACTATAAGAAATAAAAATAATAAATCAATTAACACACTTAAATGAATTAAAACTGAAAGACAAAAAAAAACATTAAACTGACAGTAAGAACAATTAAGTATACTGTATATAATGCTTTACATAAAGTAACATGGCTCTGGAACCATTTAGCTGTCAAAAAAAACTTTAACACACAAATGCGGTGTGTTTTTAGCTTTCCTGTGGCTCAGTAGTTAGAGCATGGCGCTAGCAACATCAAGGTCATGGGTTCGATCCCAGGAAATTGCACATAGTCAGAAAGAAATGTATAGTGCAATGTAAGTCGCTTTGGATAAAAGCGTCTGCCAAATGCATAAATGTAAATAAATGTACTAACCAAATGAGTAATTAACAAAAATAAAGCATGATAAATCTAGTTTACTCAAGAAAGCTAAGTATACGAAAACACATCAATAATTCTCTGAATGTGATGACACAAAAATGACATTATCATGGGAAAACGACATGCAGTGGTGAGCTGAGAACACTATACAGCTGGTTTTGTGACTGTAAGTCATTCCCTGTAAATGCTATTGATCTTTAAATAATGGTATATTTTGTGTATGAACCCATACAGTAGTGAAATAGTAATATTTATATATGTTTTGACAGTTTATTGTAATAAATATCAAACATCTAAAACGTGTGCATTATAGCTGACACCTACACTGTACAGATGGTTTTGTGACTGTAAGTTATTCCCTTTAAATGCTTTTGAAGTTAAAAATGTATGTAACTTTGGAGATGGTCCCTAAATTCACGACTATCCAATGTCCAACGTCAAACCAAATGCCAGTGGACAAAAAATTGAAATAGTACAAAAACATACGTCTGCTTGTTCTTTTGCTTCTTGTTCTTCTTGCTTGTTATTGTTTTAATACTCCAATGACTGAATTCATATAATAATCTCTACAAAATAATTAGTAAAAAAAATGTATCATTGGGATTATAAAGAAAACTAATTTGGGCCTGTGACCAAAAACTTGAAACTTGACATAGACTTGGCCTTGAATGACTTGTCCACCTCAGTGACGTGTGAACACGTCTGCTATCACCACAGAGGAATTTACCCTTTAGCTGTGATGTGAACTCTAGATTTGATACGCATTTAGGAAATTAGAAAAATTTTCCTGCAGGCAATAAAGAGAAGCTAACTGACAGACTGAATGACTGATATCTTTAGTTAATACATGTTTCAAACTTTATGAGGAACAGAATTTAAACATGTAAAACCATTTAAACTTCCAGGGTGTCTCATTACACTGTTTGCATTACCTGCAAATCTTGTTTGATTGAACTTGCTTGGTTTCAAAAACTTTGTAAACTGGATGTTCTGTTCTCCATTATAAAACCTTTCCATGCGAGTTCATGGCATTCTGTTCAGTCAATCACACACAGGAAAGTAATAAGGAACTCTTTACATTGCGATATTTATCTAAAGCTTTGCACGCCATCAGTCAGCATTTCTGGACGTTTTTGCTGTGGCTCCGTGTGCAGATGTAATTTCAGTCATCTGTATGTTTGATGTGGGAGTTCTTTCTGTCTCAGTCTTTTGTTCCTTTCCATCCATCTGAGCAAACACAGGATTTTACTCACAGTTACTGCATGTGGGAGTAGCAGGGTGTGTATGTGAGTGTCAGTGTTAAGAGGGTGGGAGTTCTGGGTGTGATTGTGTGCGTGTGTTCAGAGGGTGGGGGGTTATGGGTGTGACAGAGGTCATGGCCTTCTGGGTCTGTTTTCAATTAAAAATCATTTATTGTACTGTACATACTGTAACTATCACAACTCAAATTTCTCTCCCCAATTCAAAAATAACACTTTATCTAAAGAGAGATGAACAAACGATGCGCAACAAAATCCACATTCACACACCTGAGGTGCAATCTGAGTTGGAGAAGTATGAAGAAGAACTAGATAGATACTTCTCACTAGACAAACACTAGAGAATATGTGGTCATTCCAGCCATTATATAAGCACAGACGTTACATACATTTATTATAAATTAAATTTAAATGTCGAAATGTTACTTGAGGCTCGTTCAAAAGGTCATTGAAAGCTAAACTCTACTTATGTAAGACAACTAAAGAATGACTATTACACAGAATCACATGAGGTGCTGTTTTAGTTTTATACACTTTCTGAAGAGAGAGAGATCTGACATCTGAAGAGAGAGAGAGAGAGAGAGACAGAGAGAAAGAGCTGATGGGAAGGGTCAATGGGTGCTTTGGTGTCATACATTTGGTACAGTATGTCATATAACCTCCACACACACACACTGCACCCCAGGGGCACGTTGATGAATTCTCATATGCAGTTATTTTAATGCAACTGTACCAACATGATCTCATCTGTCCTTCTACACTCTTAAAATATCATTAAATAACATCATCTTCCATAAATATTCACATCATACATTAAATAAACAGGGTCGGTAAGTTCATATACTTGCATTACACACACACCTGTAGGTGTTGCACAACAGATAAAATGAGATGTGCCAGTCATCCAGGCGTCAGGCTGCCAGTAGACAGAGATCAAGCTCATCTGATTTTAAACAAATCCCCGAAGCACACACATCATGTGATTCCTGTTTATAAACACACACGCGCACACACACCTAGTTGGGTTTTATGTTTTATGGGGACATTTCATATAGACGCAATGGTTTTTATACTGTACAAACTGTATATCATATTCCCTAACCCTACCCCTAAACCTAACAATCACACAAAACTTTCTGCTCTTTTAGATTTTCAAAAAAGTTCATTCTGCATGATTTATAAGCTTGTTTCCTCATGGGGACCAAAAAATGTCCCCACAAGGACAAGGAGTTTGAATATTGCCATCTTTGTGGGGACATTTTGTCCCCATACCGTAGGGTTTACCCTTCCCCCACACACACACACACACACAGTTCCTGGATTCCGGCACATGCACAGACTCATGTGCTGACCTGATATCTGAAAAAGAGCTGCAGTCACACTTTCACAATCGGATCAACAATCAAAGTGACAATGAAAAGAAAACCAGGCATTTCTGGAGCTGATCAGATCAGAATTTAAATCACTGTATATTTTTCTCTTTGGGTGCTTTTGAAAGAATTCATTGTTATTTGCGAAACTCTGCTCCCACAAAACCCTCCAGCTGGATAAATTATTGTTTACCCTAAAAAACAGCATCATTCACACAAAGCACTAAATCCATTTGTGTTAGCCGTTATCAGCTTGATTCCAAGCCAGACAAATCATTCAGTTGCAGTGTAGAGAACTGTGTGCTTTCAGCGTTGTTGCAACAGTTTGGGTTGGGGCCATGACCATGAAAAATGATTTATTGAATCATGCCTGACCTCACTCTTGTGATCCGAATGAAAATGAACAGCTGTGCTGCACCAAACTTGGGTCACCTGCAAATACAACATATGTGCAGTAACCACTGCAAAATCAGAATCAGTATGTGTGTTCCCTGGGAAACAAACCCACGGATTTGCGTTTCTAAAGCAATGCTCTACCGATTGAGCCACAGAACGCTGTTATAACCAATAACCACTGTGGACACAGATGCAAAATTACACTTGAAAGCGGAAGTCATGTTTGAATAACATGTCATATAACCAGGTAAGCAAGTGTGAGTTTTTGTGTGTAAGTGCGTGTAATGTGTGTGTGTGGTCAGTCTAAGATAGAATATTGATAACTGGCGCCAGCATGATGATCTCATCATCTCTGGACATGGCTCATTTCTCTCTCTCTCTCTCTCTCTCTCTCTCTCTCACACACACACACACACACACACACGCACACACACACAAATCAGGCTTGCCCTTAAAAATGCAAACTATTTCCCTACATCGAGACTGCTGTAGAAAATAAGGGTTCATGCATTTGCCCTCTGGCTTTCTGCCATCATTGCTATGATCTTGGCTTCGATTTGCTTATCAGTGCACCGTAGACACTGTACAGAACTGCAGACTAATGCAAGCATCACTTTTGCTCGGAAATGTATGTTTTTCACCTGGCTGATGATAAAAGAGGTCATTTTCATTGACTAGAAATCAGCAGGGATCTGAAAAAATAGATAGACCCTAGACCAGGGGTTCTCAACCTTAACGACTCCAAGGCTGTATTCAACAATATTCAAAGGTCCTCACAAAAACTCAAAATGTCTCCCTAATAAAATATTTCAGAGCATGACATTAACTGGAAAAGTGTTTATTCAATATAAAAATGGATAAATAATAAGACAAGTCTTTTCAGATCAAATCAGTTTTTTAATTGTTTTAAAATGTATTGCAATGTTCATTTTAAATGAATAGTCATCCTGGGGCCCCCTTGGAAGTCAGGGACCCCCTGTTGAGAACCAAGACCCTTTGACTAGAAAAATCGTTCTCATGGCATTTCATAAGTCACCTTCTTGAGGTCTTACCCTGGGAAGCTTTTTAAACAGTATTGACTGAGTTCCCAATCTATTAAGTGCTCGTATTGGCTGCTTCTTCTTCTTCTTTTCGTATTCCAGTGAAAGAAATGGATACGTTGGCACAATTATATTGTTGTCCACGTAAGTAATTCCTGACATTTAAAGGGACAGTTCACCCCAAAATAAAAATTGTCATCAATAACTCACCCTCGGGTTAATCCAAATCTGTGTAAATTCCTTTGTTCTGATGAACACGGAGAAAGATATCTGGAAGAATGCTTGTAACCAAACAGCTCTTGGCTTTCATTGACTACCATAGTAGGAAAAATGACAATGTTAGTAAAAGTGCCCCAGAACTGTTTGCTTTCCTATGCATTCTTTGAAATATCTTCTTTCGTGTTCAACAGAACAAAGACATTTATGAAGCAGGTTTTCCTGGTTGTCAATGGTGGCCAAAGCATTCTTCCAAATATCTTTCTCTGTGTTCATCAGAACAAATACATTTTTGACAGATTTGGAACAACATTATGGGAGAGTAAATGAAGACAGAATTTTCATTTTTGTGTGAACTGTTTCTTTAAGCATACACTTGAGATTAAAAGTTTTTTAAGATCATTAGAAACATTTGAGTCAAGCGTTTCCAAACTTTTGACGGGCACTGTAATATATATCAAATTCTCAATGATGTTCTGGTTTTAAATTAAGAATTGAATAACGAATAGGATTTTTCTGACCAATGTGCCCGCAACCACCCTTTTCTTCATGCCCTCTCCCCCCCCTTAAAACTCAAAAACTCTGTTCTCAATGTATTTCTCTGAAGAATCTTCCCTTTAGTTGTTTTAAAACAAACTGTTGGTGCCTTTGTTACACTACACAAATCTCACAAACCATAAAGATTCCGACCGGACTTTGGTAAGAATCAGAGATGCTGGTTGATGGATGATGTGTACTGGTGAGTGCTGGTAGCTATAGGAGTGATCTTCGTTCACTGTCTGTGGTCACATCCATCTGGAGATAATTCATTTGAAGGCATTTCAGGTCTGTAACAATAATGCACTTAAACCTGTTAACCTTCAAAGCTTGAATATAGGACACCCAATAGCTCAGGATGTCCATCTGAAACTTTACACCCCACTGTCACTCTACTTGTTTTTACTCGGTCCGAGTCAATACCGTGGCGCCACGCGGACAGACCTCAATCACTCACGACCTGACGTTCTGCTCTTTGCTGTCTTCTGCCATGCAAGCCTCAATACTGTGAGCCAGACATGCCACAAGACCAGCAGGCATTAACTATGACGAACTATTGCGCATGAAAACACAACACCATTCACGCCTTCCACCGGGACCCTGAATGAAGCTCAGATTGATCTGTAATTCAATGGAGTTGAAGTAAGAACATAATGACATACAGACTTTCATTTAAAAGCAAGGCCGGATTTGAAATGAGTTGACTTAAAACCAGAGGGCTATTTTTATTTCATTCAAAGAAAAGAACTCATGGTAAACAGAAATGCAAGCACTCTTGCAAACGGTGCAAGTGATGGTTGCCAGGATTTTCTATTCAATTCCAATTTTAATCTATAACACATTATACACAGCTGTGCATTGGTGCAAAACAGCTTTACAGTAAAAGCTTTACTGTAGACTTTACAGTTTTATTTGAATTTACTAAATTTATAGGTACTGTATGTGTTTAGATATAATCATAATTTTTGTTTTATTCTGTGGACGCCTAACAATATTTCCCCAAAATTTAAATAAAAATATTCCTACTATTTGCATTATTTGCAGAAAATGAAAACTGGAGAAACAGTTCAAAATAACAGATAAGGTGCTCTGTATTTTTTCAGACCTCAAATACGGAAAAGAAAACAAAGTTCATATTCACTGTTTTTAGGAAAAGTTAAAAATTATTTGTTTATTTGATAACCTTGATTTTTATCACAGTTTTCACGTGTCTTGTCATGCTGTCAGTCTTTCACATTGCTTGTTGGATGACTTTATGTCACTCGTGATTTTTGTTGATTTTGTTGACATTTCACAGACACTGGACCGGAATGACCACAATACATCTAGAAATGCTGAATAAATAAAAAATTAGGAATGGTCTCTTAATTTTTTATGTGGCTGCAACCCTATCCCTAACCAATGTAACTTTCGTAATAGGATTCTTTTTAGAAATATTACTCAATTGATGATGATTTAAACCATCTAAAAATTGTTAGATGACACAAATATATTTGTTGTTTCATCCGAAAGCTCGTACCTACCTCAAAGCTTTATGACCATTATGATATATATTTTTTTCTGAGACATTTAGTCATTTAGCATAATAGAGGACAGGTATCATATATCAAACCAGACATGTCATTCCAGCACACAAAAATATGCCAAAAAAAAGAGAAAAAAATGATACATGAAGAATTTGTATAATACTAAATAGTTTAAGTGCAATGTTAGGCTGTCTATTGTACAGTATACAAACAATGTATAAATACCAGTGTACTTTCAATCCAAACTCTGCAATGTCAAACCCAAAACTATCTGTCCAGAATCTGAGATAGGATCAGCTTGTTTGGTTGTCTTGACTAAACAGACCATTGAGAGTAATCAGTAGGCAATTATTGTACACACACAAACGCACATGAAAACACACACTAACACAGCTATATCTCTGTTTTCTAAAGTGCTTCTACGGTTCCAGACAGACGCTCTGTATTAAATTAAAACTAATTTGTGTCGGGTTTTGGCTGGATGAAGTTTATCTCTTGTGGATCAAAGATCATTAATCCTGGTTTATACTCTAAAAGTGATTATTCCCAGAAGTCTGAAAAGATCCCACAATACATCTGCAGTTCCCTATTATGGATGTGACTAACTTAATCAAACTCAAACAAGAACTCCAGGTCGTGACCCTATAGGACCTTCTTCTTCAGAGATAGAGTCTTTGATCATACATGTCTGCTGTGACAGCTTACAGACACTGGAACTAACAAATCGTCTTCATTTTAGTTCAGAATCACATGGATGTAATAAATTGTGGGCAGCAGATGGGTTATTACTGTTATTGAGAACATCCTTTGAACTGTGTTAAGAAAAAAAATGTGCTTGTGTTGTAATTCTATTTAATTCTGCATAAAACTTTTCGGACGTCTTATTAGTCTACAAAAATGTATTTGTAATTTGTATACTGTATGCAGTTTTTAAAGAAAATGAAGTAGTGTGTCTTGTGTGCTGTAAGGTAGTGCAACATCTTACACTGAGAAGCAGCAGGAACCTGGCTCTCTTAAACCTAAATAGAGTTGAAAATGTCTCAAATTACAGTGCAATGACTGGAAAATAAATAAGGATGGTCATTAAAACGACATCCTAAAACAACAAAGCTAGTCGTGGCCTAAGACGTTTTTACAGTATGTTATTATATACTGGATATGATATACAGGCACTGAAAAATAAGAGATCACTCCAGTTTTTCTGCATGCATGCACTGTGATCATTCCAGTCCAGTGTCTGTTGAATTTCAGCAGAAACAAACCCCAGGAATGACATAAAAGTGACCCAACAGAAGCTTAAAAGACATAAAAGAGAGAATGCAAGGACGCATGAAAGTTGTGAAAAATCAGGCTTATTCCATCAAATATTTATTTATGAACTGATCCTAAAATATATGTAAAAATATTAGTATTGTGTTTTTTAAACATGAAGATTATTTTTTTGTAGTATTCATGATTTAATATTATTTTGTTATTTTGACCAGTTTGTCCCGTTTCAATTTTCTGAAAGAAACAAAAACGATCATATTACTATACCTGTAAATAGCAAATTCAGAAAAAAAGTAAATAGTAGTACAGAATACAAATAATTTGTAGGCTTCTTAAATAGTAAGCTGAAGAATGTTTTTTGGAGGGGTCTCTCGGCTGTTTTTCGACCCTAGCTAATTCCAGAAAAGGCGTGAGACATAAGCAAAGGGAATTTTGGGACATTGTTGTCAGTCATGTACTGTATGTGCTGTCTAAGAAACTCTATTTTGGTCTTCACAGAGAAAGCTTCTGGCTTCACGAGGACCATGTCACAGTATAGAGAGTGTAATGTTACCTGCCTGCAATTGGTTCACTATTTTCTTCTCTGTGCAGCTGAGGTAAACAGGGTAATGTTGAATCCAGCTCTCTGCTCCCTCTGGTGACTCAACTGTGCCATAACACGCTATTCAAGTTTGATTTTGTATTGAAGATAAAGGTCTGGGTAAATTTTTTCATTTGCTAAATTTATTTGTTGAAAACAATATAAACTTCAGCAGTCTTATGTTTTTTTTTTTTTTTTTTTGAGTAAATCAAACCAGTTTTAGGAATTGAATTTTGACAACTGTTTTGCCAGTGAAAGTGTGAAAGTGTTAATGCTATGCCATAAACGTCATCTACAAAATAAACCATACTCATAATTATACCTGCTATTTAGTTTTTTTATTTTTCCACAGATAGAATTAAGTAAGATGTCATTGATTGATTAAACATCAGCATTCAGGGATCAATCAATAAATATTGTAATAAAATTAACTGCTCTATAAATATTAAATTATCCCAAATGGACAGACACAATTAGCATGGAGTTGTAATTAGACTGGTTAGATAATTAAGATGTTAATATAATAGCATCTTGTGTGCTGGGTTAATGAGAAAGTCAAGACTTGCACTAATGAGTAAAATTAAGATTCATTTAGTTGTTTACTCCCACGAGTCAAAGGATTTGCATATTTTAGTGGTGTTTGCTGCAAGCATCACTACTATTGCTCATCCTTTACAACTGCCATGCTATAAACCCTGATGTAAGCTATTGTTTGTGTTATGGAAATAAAAGCTGTATCTCAGCTTGTTATATAGGAAGAGGTGTGCGTTAGAGCATCGTATTAGTAACGAAAAGCTCATGCGTTCGATTCACATACTGATAAAATAAATTAGATACAGATTGAATGTAGGTCTATTGTTAAGTTGCTTTGAATAAAAGTGCCTGTTAAATCTTAATGATATAAATGTAATAGCATTTTTGTTATATAGTTTTTATTTAATTACACTTTCAAGCAATATTAAAGAACATAAAGTAATTTGCTGGGACAGCTTTGTCATCATATTTGGGTGATTGATTTAAGCTTCTGGTATTTTGGTATGCAGTGAATATACTGTAAATATATTAAAAATCAAAAAGGTTCCTTTATACAGAGAATCAGGTAAACAAAAGGCATACGAAATGATAAATCGCAAATATCAAACAAATGCACATATCTATACTATATCTATACTGGCATCTAGTGGTCACAGACAGAAGTTCAATATTAAATCTAAAACTAATAGTCATTTAAATGACTAGAACAATAATAATAAACATGGTAAAGATTTAGAATGCAGTGACTAATGTTTTGATAATATTATGATTAGATTTAAAGTAATAGTGATATCATTAGACATTGAAATGTTTTTCTAATAACAAGAAAATGTTGCAGCAAAATTGTTGTAAAGTGATAATATTAAGAAAGATTATGTTGTTTAATTCGAAAATATTGTGATGTCAATGAAGTAGTAATGTTCCAATAATGCGATGTCATTTTTTACTATGCATTTTGTTCAAGAAATGGTATAGGTCTAGCTGTGGTCACATAATAATATAATTATCGTGATGTTATATTAATGTTACAGTCACTGCAATCCTTCTAGTTCACCGCCAGAGTTCATTATTGACCTGCGGTATTAGGACTTTGTGATGTTGGATATCATTATCTTTCATTATTTATAAATAATTTGAAATCTACAAGTATTAAAATTATTTTTTATTATTTGACCTGATATGCTTTCTAATGCAGTGTTCAGTCTTATATTCTCAGAGAAACTGCATGTATTTTTATAAAACATCTCTTTATTTATAAGTGCTGTTTATTAATGCAGTTTCCCTTAAATATTTATTCCAATTTATTTAATTTGTTTGACTTTGTTATTTAGTTCTTCTTTCTTTTAATTACTTTAACGTTTTTAACCATGTCGTCTAAACTTGTGTTGCGTAAAATGCTTTTACATGCTTTATCGATATTTTAAATGTCAGAACACCAGCAGCACGTTCAAGCTCAAACCGGTGAGCAACGGTGTGCAACAGGGCTGGACATACGTTTTCTCTTGTTAGGTGGGCGTGTCAAGAATGTCAAACCAATCAGCAGGAACATGTATGTAACCCACGCGGTATTAAAGAGACAGCTCGCACAATGGGTCCAAGTAAAGTCGTTTAAATGTGTCCGCTGCAGCTCGGTATACGCAACAATTGAAGATATTAGAAGATATCCATTTTGCAGTACTAAACACGTATTTAAACCGATTTCAACAGGCTCCGAAAATTCTTCAAAAAGAACACAAAGAATGGCCTTCTCAGGTGCCATAGTTCAACTCTTGCGTCATCAGAACAGGGTGTTCAACCGCACCACCGTTTCCGTTAAAAAAACGTTTTGCAACGGAAACGGTGGTGCGATTGACAATTGGCGTTGACGTAGTGTTTAAAGGTGATTTTAAAGAAATCTCCAAAGGAGAGAGAGAAATTGGTACGCGAAGTGACGAGAGTGTCAACGTAAGTGAGCGCATTAGAAGTGTAATAACAGTTTAAGGATATAATCCATCACACTGGAGAGAGAGAGAGAGACAGAGAGTGAGATCCTTTTCTTGGGTCATCATTTGGTGTTGATTAGATGATAAATGCTCATTCATTAATATTAGTAGATGAGTGCTGGGATGATTTATTGCTGCCAGCGTCTGTGAGATGTGATGCAGTTCGCTGGTCACTCAAGTGTTGCAATCGAGGATTATAAGTGTGTTTGTGTGTGTGTCGGTGTTGAGAAGGATGATGGGGTTAGCAGCAGCATTCTGTGTGTTTTGGCGGTCAAAACATATACTGTAGTGGTCTACCATTGATCTCTAAAAATATTCAACCATTATAGATGATTATAGTATCCTATATGAACACACTCAGTAAAAATTTGACATAATTAGATGAAAAATGTAAATATAATTTCTTGATTATATTGATTGTTTTATGATGTTATTTTCATATAAGATCATAGGAATGTACTTATTTTGTGTTATTGTAATGACTGTTACTGTAATGGATTTGTGTGCAAATAATAATTCCATTCCATTCCATTGGTATAGACAGTTTCAGCGGCAACAACATAAACAAAAGTTATGTGGCCCAAACTTGAATAAATTAATATAGAATAAATATAAAATCAATTGTTATATAACCAAACACAGACCGGAAGTTAACTTCGGGCCAGGCATGTGCATTCGATAAACCGTCTATAGCACTAGCACTTTTGCATGGTTTCAAAACAATTTTACTTGGCAGTTGGATTGTCAACCCACGTGAAATAGTCATTACGGTTAATAATATCACGGTTATTGACTTTTGACCATTTACAAAATGATGATAGCTAAAATATCAACTCAATATCAGTAAACACAGTAAATAAAATGCAATTATTGTCAGTATCCACCCTTTTCACAATGCGTGAAATTACACATCATGCCTTGCGTAAGTGCGTAGGGTGGTTTTGGCTAGAAGGGATACAGCTAACGTTAACTCCACTGGGCATGGGCACTTCAATACCGCATAATTTTTGTCACGCTGAAAACAGTTAATTACTATTTTTTATTATTGTAAGGTTAGGTTTAGGGTTGGGGTAGGTGTGGGCATTAGCTAATGTAATTTATTGTAATTTTATGGCGAGATTTTGCATCACTTCTGGCCGTAGCTGTATCCCTTCTAGCCACATCTTGCGTAGGGCTGATGCTCAAGACTTCCGGTTCGCCACTTGATCCCATTAGTTTGCCATTTATCAAGTTAGCTTAAAAGCTTTTAAATGGACGTTATAATACTTTTGTGTCATTTAAAACAGCATAATGTCAAAGAGCAGTGTCTAAATTATTTCACAGGGGCTAGAAGAGCTTTAAATTGATAAAAACACTGAAGAATAAAGTTACGCAGCGTTAACATTTGACAAATTCTTTGACATAACCATCATGCTCCATGCACCATGCTCGCCACAGCAGTGCAGTGTTGGCTTGCTCACCGGGAGACTGCATTTATTTATTCATTTATTTATTAGATATTATTTATTAGAATGATCTTGCTTGGTCTATAAACACCATGCACTGTGCTGTGTTTTACCTTTCTGTGTTTTTCTTATTTGCTCCTGTAAAGCTGCTTTGGAACAATGCACATTGTGAAAAGCGCTATATAAATAAAATTGAATTGAATTGAATCAACTGTTCACATTTCTAAAGTGGAGGTTGAGCTGAGTCCAGTGTCCTTAACAGGGAAGCAGGCCTGTGCACAGATAGGGCTCAACCTGTGCCCTTTTTGCCCTTACACTCTGAAATGCTCTATTATAGTAGTGTTTTTTTCTCCATTAAATCAATGCTGTTAGTCACCCATTACGTCTGTCTGCCTGTTTTACAAATATTTAGCCAATGAAAGGTTAAAAAGAGCTTGTGACTAAATCTGTCATGGTTCTGCCTCATCTTGTCTTGCTTTTCTTGATCTAGTTGCAGAATCATGACAGAACCTCTTGTTTCATGTGGAGAGAGGCATTTTGGCACTGATGGCCTTCCATACTCTCTGGTCTCCTCTTTGTCCCCGCCCTCTCGTTTCCTCATTGTTGATTATTAATGATTTCATGCTCAGCACCTGTCCCCTCTTGATTTAGTTCCCTATTTAATGCCCTTGTGTCTTCTGTCCTGTGCTGGTTCATTGTCATTCGTTTCATGTGGGCGATCGCGTTCCTGTCTCTGTTAGTCTAGTCTAGTCTAGTCTAGTCTAGTTATTCGTACTCCAATGTAAATGTTATCTTTAGTCTTGTCAGGTGTAGTTAGTCCTTGTTCCTGTTGTCATGTCCTGTAATACCCTTGTTCTTGTTTTATCCCATCGTGGGTTTTTGTTTTGTCTTTTTGTTATTATTTATTAAAGCCTTGTGTTAACCCCCTACCCGCTGTCTGCGTTTGGGTCCTCTGTCCTTGTCTCACCACAGAACCCTGACAAAATCTTGTTCGATACGCATAAACTGTCAGTAAAACCTGGTGGCTCCACCCCCCTCTATTTTGACTAAACTGCAGTTCATTCTAGGGCTGTTCGATTCTGAATTTTTTTAAGTCGATTCCGATGCCAATTCCTGGTTTGGGAATCGAAAGAATCGATTCCAAAAATCGATTCCTAGCTGCTGTTTTCGATTCCTGCACAATTCCCTGTTTTACTACAGATTTGTATGGTAAATTACAAATGTACACAATTCTTCCTGAAACTTTATTATTCACCATTAACAGATTTTTTTATTATGCTTCAGAAATACAAATACAATAAGGCATTTCAAAATGAAATAAGAAGTTCTAAGGAAAACAGAGTCCATACAAAAATACTAAATTAAGAACAAGCAGACAAAAGTACAGAGTGAAATATAAAGTGAAAAAAAACCCCCAAAAACAAAACAAAAAAAACTAAGATAGGAAAACAACAATTAACTTACTAAACACCAGGGGCTTCTATAGCACAAAATCTTCAACCAATTTAAATAATTTTCTTCAAACTTTCGATTTAATAATTTTTTTGAAAAATCCAAAACAATGGTTTTGTTTTAAGGCACTTACACTTTCCCCAAAATAAAGATATTATTTAACAAAAATCCAATGTGAAACTCTTTCATAATAATTCCAAAAAGTAGGCCTATATTATTTTTCTAAAAGCTAAAAAAATTTTTAGTCACTCATACAAATCAGACCAAAAAGCTGTATTGACAAACACAAAATAAATGTGCTATTGTTTCAATTTCTGAATCACAAAATCGTACAACTATTATGATCAATCTTAAACCTATATCTAAGAAATTCTAAGGGAGGATAAATATAAGTAAAAACTTTATAGTGCACTTCCTTGGATTTGGGAGGTAGAAGGAAAGGAAAGATACATGATTCTTAATTTATTAATAGAGCTCTTTGAAAAAAGTGGAATCACATTATTTCGATTACAATGAGTTTTTTCATGGGTTACAATGAGAATTTTTCATGGGTTAGTAAAGTTCGTATTCATTTGTTTGGAAAACTATTCCCATTTATTTGTAAAGATGGTAAATGAACAGCTAAGGATACACTGGGCAACATATTTTTAACCAACATAACAAAAGCCTATTTAACACCTTGTGATATTTCACTTTGCAAATCATATTTTTCACAAAACATCTTGTGATTCATACAACAGACCAGATACCTCTTTTCCACCAATCTTTTAAGAAGAGTGACTTGTTTCTTAATAAAATATACAGATTATTCCAAATTGGAGAATTATGAGGGGTAAAATTGTGTTTATAAATCAGTTTCCAATATAAAAGAACTTGCCTATGAAAATCTGACAATTTAAGGGGGAGTTTTTGTCTTGAAAAATCACAACATAACAAGAATTCAATTCCACCTACATTTTTGAAAAGATTTCAAGGGGCACAAAACCAAAAATCATTATTGTTTAATAGAAAATATTTAAGCCAATTAATTTTAAATGTTCCATTCATGCAAAATCTATGGCCTTTAAGCCTCCCTCTATAAACAGGAAGTCACTCACGGTAATGGCGCCCTCCATGGATGGAGACGTCAAGAAAAAGGTCGATTTGAAACTACAGTAAACTTGAAATTTGTGCCATAATTAAAGGGATAGTTAATATGAACATTCTGTCATGAATTACTCAACCTCAAGTTGTTTCAAACCTGTATACACAAAGAAAGAAAATTTAGAAAAATGTTAGCAACTCAGATTTCTGGGGCACCATTGACTACCATCGTAGGACAAATTAGGCCCCAGAACTGTTTGTTTTCCAAAATTCTTCAAAATATCTAGTTTTGTCTTCAACAAACCAACCAGAAAAACAAAAAATATATACAATATATTATTACAAATATCTTTATATAAAAACAAACAAAAAAAAAAATATATATATATAAATAAATTTATATAAATTTATATATATATATATATTTATATATTTGGGGTGAACTATTCCTTTAAGACATTTTTTTTACTACAGTATCATTACTGATAATAATGTTTGGTGCTGTGTACTGATTGCCTATTTTAAAAAGTGCATTACTTTTCAGACCACAGCAAAAAATAAATACTGTGCAGTTAGTTGTTTGTACATATGTTGGTGTAAAGATCAATCGTTATCATTCTTTAAAACTGATAGAGTAAATAAGTTTTCTTAGGTAGTGATAAAAAGTGTGCAATATTAGGAACAGATAGGCTCACTGTCCTCACTGATATGAATGATATGTCTTCATCTCATCTTTATTTTCTGGAGTGAATTTGATTTGATTTGATTTGCGAGAGAATGAGAGTGAAAACCGTGAGTGAAAAATTTAGCCGCAGGGTGTACGCATCCATCCATCTTGTGTACGAGCCATTAGTGAAGTGATCCTTCTGGTAGCTTTGAACTTTCACTCCAAACATTGACTGAACCCAATTATTCATCATGCTCAAAACACTCACTTACCTCACTGAAGCGCTCTCGCCACTGTCCTCACCTTTACCGCTTGACAAATATCCCTGTCTCTTTCTCCATCTCTCCATCTCTGTTTCTCTCTCTCTTCATCTCTCTGGTGAGTAAGTGAAGTAATTTCCCCCCGCGCTGATGATAAATGATCAGGTGCTCCTCTCGCTGCCCTTCCAGTTTTCACAGCCTAATTAAAGAAAACATTTCATGATTGCCTATTTTTCCTCATGCGTGACAACCTATTATTCTTTCTTCTACCTGATTAGGGCCTTATTATGCCGAGATGTAGATTGATTTAACAGGGCAGAGTAATAAAGCTGCACTTGCCGTGATTTAAGGAAGGTGCAGGTTGAGTCGGTCACAGTAATTGTTATTACTGGCTGCTGATCGTGGAGGCAGAGAGGGTCGGAGATGAAATTGAATTAGAAAATTAGAAGGTCACTTCATGAACAACAGGTGGCGTTTTAGGCCGAGCTCCTCTCGATAGAGCTGTCAAGAGAGAATGTTTGAACGGCGTGATTGTCCGAAATGATAAATCGTGTCGATCACATTTGGTAACACTGACATATTTCCATCAAAACAAGATTAATCTCTTCATCAGAGCGGACAGTGTGTTGATATAATCTTTGGTACAAATGGAATGCACAACTGGCAAATTGCTTTTTTGCACTTGTTTCGAGACTGATTGATTCAATTATTTTTTAATAAATTAAGAATTGAAGGAAACAATTTTCAACAGAAGTCTACGGCATATTTTTTATGCGATCAAGTGCCTAAGCTCAGAGACATTACTGATGAATAACTGTGTTTAAAATTCATTGAGAGTGGCTGATAAAAATGAGCACACACAGATTTGTTTCATTATGTTAATGATGACATCTTATAGACTTTCATTGTTTTCATACCAGGCTAATGATGTTTTTCACCCCCATCCTACATCAGACCTGCACACAAACTTATGCCCTTTGACAAGTCTTGATTTTGTTTTGGGGTGTACTAGACAGAGGCGTAGCATCTGGGTATGCAGGTGCATATGGGCCCGGGGAATTGGGGGCCCGTATCCAAGTTTTATTCATGGCCGTACAACACTGTAGAAAATGACTCGATTACTGATCTCAAATCTGGTCTACCAATTGACATGTGGTTACGTCCTCCCCAGAAAAAGTTTAGAGTTTAAAAACAACATTGCTATACCAGCAGCTTCAGTGATATAGTGAGTAAGACATGTGACGAGTAGTTCTGATGCTTCGAATCCACTGAATTCACTCTTCTACATTTTCACATCACATATCAAATCATACAGGCATTGATTTTCAACAAAATAAAGGATATCTGAAAATGGCTTACAGGTGTTTAATAATAAAATGCATGGCGAGGTTAGGGGTAGTAGGGAGGTCTTTATAGGCCCTTTTCACAATGACGTCACTTAATTTCCGCCTTTTCGCAAAGTAGTGTATCGTAACATCCGTCTTGCAACAAACAAGAAGAAGAACTTCCGTTTTGCCGTCGCGCTGGAATTTAACAACAGTGAAAAAAAACTGACAGAACACGTATTCAAGTACTTATCCTAGCACCTTCGCTAACACAAAAAGAAACCTTCATTTACCTTTTTTTACTGTTCAACAAAGAATTTGTATCCTTTATCTAACTTTGATCTTGTCATAAAAGTAAATTTGTCTGCAAGACGTTGTACATCATCTAGCCGTATTTGTGGCAGATGTGCAAGGGACTTGGTAAACTCCATTCTGAGGCGCTAGCGGAAGTAACTTCTTCTTCTTGAGCTTTACTGGCGGATGGCAAACCAGCTTGTAGGTGCATTACCGCCACCTTATGAACTGGAGTGCTAGCGGAAGTAATGATACACTGCTTCTCGGCAGAACGGAAGATGCGTGACGTCATGTGAAAAGGGCGTATTGTCCCAATTAGTTGGCATCCATTTAATAATTTTAATACATATAATCATTTACACTCTATTATTATTGTATAGTGTACAGTATAATGTACTTTGTTTACTTTGCTGTGTCGAAACGGAATTAAGTTGAATTTATATGGACTGAGCTCGTCAATGTCAATCTGATTGAGGTGGCTAAAAAAATGATGCAAGGTGAGGACCAAAATATGGTTCTATATAGCACTAAAAGTGGTTCCCCTATGATTACGAACAAAGAACCACTTTTAGTGCTATATAACACAATTTTTTTTTTTAGATTGAATAACTAAGTGAACAAAGTGGGTTTACAATTAACCAGGCCACACCCCCTTTTATGTGTATACCTTGGCTGGCAATTGTTAAATGAGGGAAATTGTGAGGTCACAATATGGAAGAAACTTGTTGTAGTCCCCACAAGAAATTTGTTGTAGTTTTCTGTTAAAGATAATTTTTTCCTTCTGGGTTCCTTTCTTTTACTTTGCAGATCTTTTTATGCACAAACGGTTACATATTTGACTGAAGTTAAAAAGTAATAATAGGACCCCTTTAAAGAAAAAAAAATGATTTGGCTGATTTGAGCTGTTTTACTGTAAAAAGTAAGGAGCATGCATGTTTCACAAGCTGTTTTACATCAATATATTTGTCAAGAGACCTGCCCACACACAGAAATGTATTTTTTATGATATTTTAGTTTTAATCTCTCATTAACTTGTAGTTATACTAAGATAATTATATAGAATTGTATATAGAGACAATTTCAGAGACCGTTTTTCTGATTTAAAAATTGACTATTTATATGTTTAAGTAAAACAATCGTTTTTGTTTTATTCTGTGAAATACTAACAATATTTTTTACTAAATTTCAAGTAAACATATTATATTTGCAGAAAATGAACTGGAGAAACGGGTGAAAATAAGAGAAAAGATGCTCTGTATTTTCAGACAAGAGTCGTACATGTATTTAGGAAACATTTAAAAATCATTTTTATGTGTAATCTGTATTTTTATCACAGTTTTCACGTCTTGTTATTCTGACAGTCTTTCACGTTGCTGTCGAATGACTTTATGTCACTCCTGAGGTTTGATTTTGTTGAAATTCAACAGACACTGGACTAGAATGGCCTCAATACATCTAGAAATGCTGATTTGAAATGAAAAGTTAGAGTGGTCTCTTCATTTTTCCATGGCTATAATTACAACGTTCAGATAAGAACATGATATTTTACCTCTTTGGAGTGCATCTGATCTTCATCAATAACTAATTCTACCTCTCATAATCATTCAAAGCTGAGATTTTCCAGTGTTGACATCTCATTTTCTAAGGTTTGATAAGCAATCTACATTGTGCGTGAGAGAGTTAAGTGTCTCTTCAGGTGAGTCTGGCCTCTATTCTGCATTGTTCATTCCTGTGTCTCAGAAATACTCATGAAATAATGATCTGACAAATAGGCTACAAATGATCTGTGCGTCTCTCACTATACTGACACGCTTGACATCATAATGAAGGCACGTCGACACACAAACGCGCACACACACTCTGACTACTTCATTTAAGAGATTAAACGATTGACACACAACCTGAGTTACTGCTAATCTCCCCAAAACACATCACACTACAGTGAATACACATGAACATTTAAATGCATATAATAGTTCACTGTTTAACTTTCACAGTGTGTTTTTAGATGAGATATTCACACACACTGAATCATTTCTCTTTTCAGTATACACAGCATGCTATATAAGTGGATCTGAACAGTTTTTGCTTCGGAAGCCTAATTTAAGATACACTGATACCAAATTAGACAACATGTGGTGAACCAACATGGTACAAAATTCTTACAATAAAAATGTCCTACAATTTAACATCGAAATGAATGAATGATACCATGAATTACATACTGAACAATATGCAAAATGATTAATATGACATGAACAGAAATGTAAACTTTTGTAAAGGCATGAAAAGCAAGATTTGCCTGTCACACACTGAGCACAGTGTTATTTCCTCCCATTTAAATGTTTTGAAAGGCAAAAAAAATGATAATTCTACCAGAATTGACTCGCCCTTATATGACTTTATTTTATAATTGAAGAAATTTATGACAATTCTATCAAATTTATGTAACTATTTCTCAGAATGTTGAAGTTCCAAAAAGCACACACATCTATCATATCTGAGCGTTAATTTCAAATATGATGATGCGATCATTTCTAATCTCATTGGTTCCTGAGATTATACATTTCATAATTTCACTATAAAAGTAGCCTATTTGTTTAATGTTAAACTGAATAATTTCATTTCATCAAATTTCATTTTTGGTTAAAGTAAGCTTATGCTGATGTCATTGCAATTCTCGATTATAAAGTTATGTGTATTTTATATTTAAATGTAGGCTATAATCAACTTTTTTATGTCTGTGAGCAAAACCTGGACATGTTCTTAGCAGGTCTTGCGAGATTTTGTTCTGCCGATTTTCTTGTTTCTGTAATGCTAATAAAAACACAGGCTGTGTCTCAATCAGCACCCTTGCTCCCCAGGTCGTGAATCAGTATTTTGTACAGGGGTTCGGGCACTGGTAAGTAATTATCCACAGCTGTAATTATCAACAATAGACAAACCGACATCTCTCTGGCCTTAAGAAAAATGATTGTTGAAATAGCCTACATATGAGAAACACTTTAATTATTTTGTTAAATATCCGTGCACAAATTTGGTCTAATATTAAATTCAACTGTTAAGTAGATTGTGTTTCCTGCCTGTCTAGCAATGTGTTTATACATAAAAAGTTCTGTCGTGTTTCTTGAGTTGGCTTGGGCAATTTCGATTAAACGGCTTCCAAAAATGTCACGTGATTTACGATAAGGGACCAAAGTGAGCATTGACGCTCCCTGACTTTTGCGTTGCATTGTGGGAATTTTTAGGGAACGAACGTAATTAGTGCACTCGAAGGATTTTGCGAATGAGACATCCCTTAAAATGGCCGACTCCCTGATCAGAGCCCTGACTACTGAACAAGGGAGCTGATTGAGACCCGCATTCAATTGAAATCAAAGCTCTCTGCATTGTGTCAGTTTTCCAGGTTGCCCCCTAGTGGTCTGTTTTCTATCTTGAACAAAAGTATGAACACAATGTCAACAGAAAAGTCAACTTATATTTATATGAAATTATATTCGATCTTTACAGAAGTATATTTTATACCCTAACCAAAAACAAAAATTCCTGCTGGAATACTGGGATGCAACCTGATGTATAACATATGGGTCCTGATAAAAACAGGGCCTCTTTCTGTTCCTGCCCTTGTTTTTTGGCAGAATGAGAGCAGTCTGTGTGCAAATCCAGCTGCCCTCAGACTACAGCTGTGATTATAGTGTTAAATCTCTCCATGATCCAGATTCTCGTTCTAATCTGCACTTCAGATGCGAAGCTTTGACCTGTGAGATATGAACACACAGTATCTCATTTAGATATGAGCCTGGACCTGATGCAGACGATTAATATCTCCGATCAGAGCTGGATAATCTCAGAGAGAAACTCTTTTGCTTGCCTCTCCAGACTCTGAAGAGTCTATGAAAATGATAGCGAGGAGATTAAAAATTAAATGTAGAAATCCCTCGTCATCTTCAACCACCATGCTTAAAGACCCACAGGGAATGTGTGTAAAGCGGAAATGATGCTGAATTTATGCTGAACTGTTGTTAAATTACAGTGTGATGTTGAATTTGAGCTCTCAGGTACTGCAGATTTAAATCAGACTGCTCAGAACACAGTTCGTTTCTTCTCTTTGTGATTGTGCATGCGCTTTACTCTCTTGCCAGCAGGAGGAGACAATGTAATTTCATCTGAAGAAAAAAAACACACATTCAAATCAATTCAATTAGTCATTATTGACACACCCACTGTCATTTTAAAACGAGCAAATATTTAATCTAAACGCTCTGAGAGATTTTGACAGAATTTGAGTCTATGTCTTAAAGCTGTAGCATTGATTTGGAATAGCTACAATGCATGAGAGGTATGGAATTTAAGTGAAACAAGTTCAAAAAGACATTTTTCTTTTTATAGAAAATGTTTCCTCCCAATGGTGATCTGTCTTTTTGCCTGCAGGTGGCACTCTTGTCTGTGGTCCTCTGAGTGTTCGTGAAGCGTTTGTCTGCAGCGTTCACAAATAGACATTTACACCATCCCGAGGAACAGGGTTCGAATTGAGGGGGGACAGGGGCGGTCCCGGGCCCCTCATAAGCCTTAAGGCACCCCTCATAAGGTCTAAAATAATGAACTTGGGGGGTCCCTTGGTCATTTAAACTAGACTACTAAAAACCCAAAATGATTTTTTTGTCATATTATTACGCTAAAACAAAACACTATTGTCCGTTATCAATTTCATAAGCCGCAAATTAAAATGAAAATTTTATCCATGCATGCTCAGACATGTACAGACAGAGATGATGTTGCGCCGAGACACTGGCAGCATGCAGATCCTCTCATATTGAAAGCGTTTATCTTAAAACTCAACAGTTACTATAATTTTGATATGCAAGTCTTTCTTTAACAGCACTGCATTGCAATAATATAAAGAACAAGCATGAAAGGACAAGAAAAAAAAGGAAAAGAAAAGGAAAGAAAAATATCAATTAGTAAGAAAAATGTTATCATACACTTAAAAAAAACCTTGTTATTATTATTGTTATCAATAACTTTAGGAAATTTTACAATAAGTGAAATCTCAGCAAGAAAGACATCAAACCTATAGGCAAAATCTTACAAATTTAGTTTTTGTGAATAAAAAATGTAAATGTAAAATAAAACAATTAACAGCAATATCGAAAGCATGGTCACTGCAAACAAATAAAAAATAGGCCTGTATCTTTCAATCCCTCCCTCATGTGGATCTCTTTTAATGGATTACCAACATTTTAAGGACATTTATGCATGTAATGTGATCAAATTACTGTGATCCAAACTATCATGTGAATGATGCTTGTATTGACAGCTCCGTTGATATTTTTTTAGGGCTGGTTAGGGGACCCCCAAGATCTTTGACACAATTCGAACACTACTGAGGAACCATATCAGCACTAACCTTTTTGTTTAGGTAAATATATAGGGCTTGGTTGTTCGGTAAGTGGTGTGTAATGCAATAAGCGTAATAAAGTCAGTGTAAGTTTGATGTGCATTAGTGTTTGAGTGTCTGGACACACACACAATTCGCTCATCGGCTTCTTACGAGCAATTACAGTAAATGTTCTCCAGCAATGAACAATTAACTGTTCCTGTCTTACATGCAGGAGTGAGGCTTGTTAATGGCCGAAATTAGATTCTCAACTCTTCAAAGCTTTTCAAACCTTGTTTTATTACATTTTTTTCAAGTGTTCTGAAGTGAATCTGTCCGAATGGTGAGTAACATCATTATTGTTTGTGCTGTAAATGCACCAAGTGGATTTGAGCATTAAACTGTTAAATAACTAAAGTGCTGTATGTAATGCAATTTGAAGCACAATAAGAAGTTGAAGGAGAAATGTTTTCAATAAGATATCTGACAACAGGTATTCCCACAAGGCACACCTGCCAGAAGATCTGTATTACATTTGATAGGAGATCTGTTAGCATCTACATCTATGGCACTGTGGCTAAACACATTTTATTAAACCTGTTTTCTAGATGGAAACCTGCGGTCAATGGTCAACAAAAAGCGTGGAAATGAAAACTGGGCGTAAACACTATTAACGCAGTTTGAAAAAAGGTTTTAGTATGTATACTGAACACAGTATGTACATTAAACCAGAATGAGCAAAATTGCAGCTTACAGCAGAGAACACTGTATGAAATAATGTATCCCACAATGCAGTGCACTTGAGATGACCTTCTGTTTGTGATAAATGAATATTAGCTGTGATTTTTAACATCTCTTTCTTGACTTGATTTGATCAGACAGCCAAACTTGAAATTAAAATCTAATTAAAACCGAATCCATTAACTTTATTAATATGTGTTACACTATTTTTCAGCCCCTCCCACCAACTGTCATAAAGAGAGCATTTTAACAATCCAGCCAATTACTCATGGATAAAATTAAGTCCCGTACTATGTTTTGTAAGGGCATTACCCTTACAAAAAGTACACATTTACACCTAAATACACCTAAAGAATGCATATTAGTATGGCACCAACTTTGTATACTTGCAGTAAATGGTAGCCAACATATTAAGACATTTTTAAACAGTATCATCCCAGTGATAGCTTGGGTACATTTTCTGACCATTTGTTTCTGACCATTTATAGATTTAGTAATTAAATTTTTTTAATCATTTTTTAATATAGTGTCAATGCAGAAAGTAGTTTCATGGCTGTAATGTTAAAATGGTTAAGAACCTGATAGTTCTAATATACAGTACAGTAAAACCTGTTTAATAGTAAATAGAGTGCAATAATGTTATCAATTCAATCAGCTCGTGTCTGAATCTGAATGTAAAGCGTTTTCTGAACGGCTTTGGCTTTTTCTAATGCAGCTGTCAGATTGATTCAGCAGAGGGAGACACAGAATGAGAGTGAGACTCTCTCTCTCTCTCTCCCAAACAAATGAACACGTTCTCTTCTGTAAAGTCACCCTGACGCTGATGAATGGATCCACAGATCAGCTTTGAAAATCTGATAGATTTGAGATCGGAGAGAAGCTCAGACAAACTAATGCATGTGATTATATTTTCCAACTCAAGTCCATTGGTGGCTGTCTCATTACAACATCATTACATGTAATTGTGGAGAAAATTACACCGTTTGCACTTTTCTGTGTGTGCGCATTTTTTGGAGGGGGGTGGGTTGGTGAGGTGATGGGAAGTTTGTTTGTTGAAGGAGATGATACAACTGAATTAGTTTTTCTGTTCGAGAGCAGACTGAGGTGAGTATTAACTCCAGGCTGTGTATGTTTTTATAGAGATTAGTGTGTGTGGCTTGGGTTTGCCAAACGTTCCCAAAAAGCATATAAAACTACACTGTGCTCCAGTGTGGGGAGTGGCCAACAGCACTCAAGAAGAAATGAAGTGTTCTGCTGGAGATTTTTACATGGAGAAATGCAGGAAGGTTTGTGGTTAGGTTTAAGGGTTATCAAATTATTAGCTCAACATAAAATTGTCTTTATTGTGATATTAACATTTGTGGGTGTGTCTGTGTGAGTTCCTGTGTACATGTTGGGTTGGCAGGTGATCAAACATTTCTGTTGGTTTCGATTTTGTCGGTTTATCGCAAATGAAAACTAAGTTGCTCTTTTATTGCTCAGTTTTTTTTCTCATATTTTTAAAAACTAAGATGCTCCCTCAAAAAATTATTTGGCAGAAATAAAAACAGAAAACAAGTCAGTTGTTGACTTGCAAAATATAAAGTTATTAATGTGGATTTCTTAAATCCGAGAACAGTTTCAGTCTAAGCAGAATACATTTATGTATTAAGTAATTAAGAAATGAAGGAGATTTCTTATGCGATGAAATCAACATGCACAATCTAACAATAAAGACATGCATCCCCACAACCCAACACAAAATTGAACAAAAAACACACAAAAATTGATTTTAGTGATGAAAACACATTATAAACATCAGACAGACAGAACTCTGTTTTTGATGAGCAAATGTGTGTGTTCACTTAAAATGTGTGTCACAAACACACACATGCATAAATTATGTACAGACACAGAAAATAACACCGCACAGAAACATCATACAAAGAGCATTTATGTCTGTTCTTTATTTTTAATGTATAATCTATGTATATTTCTCTGTATTGCCAGTACAATATATATTTATTTTTAAACCTATGTCCATATTTGATTTTTTTCTATTGTATTGCAACATGCTGCTGCTTAAACCAGTTATTAGAAAAAAAATTCATGTAATTGTGCATTAATAAATGAGTGAGTTTTAGTAGTTTTAGTGAAATACCATAAGACAGCACCATGAGACTCTTGCAAAAGTCTTCTGCTTCTCAGATATTTCCCCTGAGTCAGCCTCCCGAAATCTTACACTTGTCTGTCTCCTCTACAAGAGATCTTAACAATGTCTTAAACTGCGCTCAAATTTGCCAAAGTTTGTAAAAAGCCAGAGATTCTGGACACAAACATTTCTCATGTAATTTTTCCAGGGTCAAATGATTTGAGATTTGAAATCCACAATAACTTTTAGCTCTACGGCCTTTCTGCATGTCAACAATCAACACTTTTATGCCTTTCGTAAGAGATGTGTTAGGAGACACATCAGGGTTGATACTAAGAACCCCTGAGCAATAAAAGAGCGACATTTGAGCAATATGACTTTCCTTTGGGGTCATCATTTGATCTGAAACTTAAAACAGCGATTTCAGTTTCGCTCAAAATCACCACAAGAGGGCGATGTTTCACTGGCCAATGCATTGTTCACAATAAGTCAACACTTTTTTTGCATCTCTCCATCTCATGCAAGTCTCTTCAGCTTTTAAAAAAAATCTTAATTGGGCTTTTTTGCTCTTTTGCAGCCTGCTCTTTGCCGGACACACACATACACACGCATATACACGCTGTCTCTCTCGCTTCTGACAAATGTGATGTTTCGGTGTGCATGTTAATGGGCGCACAGGCATCAAAGAGCATACATTAATATTTACGGCCGCTGTGATTTCTTGTTGTGTTTGGTCTCCTGGGGCGATGGGCACATTCTGAACAATCTCCTGCTTTCTTCATGCTTTCAATAAATTTTGATATTCTGCTCTCTCTTTCTCTCCCTGTAATGTACAGAGTTCAGTTTACGGGCCGGAGTGAAGAAAATTCCATCAAAGAGAATTCTAATTGAGCGGAGCCTTTTGTTCCACTCGAACCCTGATTGTCTTCAGAGCTCTTTGACTCCCCAAGAAGGTTCAGAGTATAAAATGCTTGTAACCTGCTGCGTTTACACCGTTTG
Organism: Triplophysa rosa; assembly: GCF_024868665.1. Taxonomy (NCBI): domain Eukaryota; kingdom Metazoa; phylum Chordata; class Actinopteri; order Cypriniformes; family Nemacheilidae; genus Triplophysa; species Triplophysa rosa. The sequence goes on along the minus strand of NC_079896.1, from coordinate 22,358,633 downwards.
CACCCATTTTCTTTATCCCAGGTACAAATTACAGTAAGACGTACATCAGTGGAAATCAGGCCAGTGTTCTGGACAGCTTTAAAGCAGAAACATGCAGCTTGTATTTTTGTTAAAGCACTTATAGATAAATGATTCAATCCAAACCAGGGCACGGATTCACGAATCAGAAAATTCTTCTTGACTGCCATATTTTTTTTAATTCCAATTTAAGAAGAAAGTTAGGAATTAATGTGTGTTTTGTATTTCCCCCCAAAAAACTTCTCAAGACAACTCTTACATTTTTTTCTCAAGATTGATTTACAAGCAAACGTCATTTTATTCTTCTGAAAAAATGAAGATGTTCTTAAGAAAATATTCGAGAACTTTTTAAGAAGGAACATTCTTACGAGCTTCCTATAATTTATCTTAAGAACAATATTATACTTTGTCTTAAGAATAGTTACGCGAATCCGGCCCCAGTTTTTTAATGAGCTGTGAAGTCTAAATCAACCTTTTTGAGGTTGGAGTATTTTTCCAGGTGGGTGAACTTCTGTATTGTTTAATAAACACACTTCTGGTGGGTGAATTTCTATTAAAAAGTCTGAATAAAGTCAATAAGCAACTGTACTGTATAGCTCCAAACTTGAACTTATATTGAACCCAGAACATTCATTCGTCCTTTTGTCATTACCTTTAAACTTCTCATAATTCTGTTATACTTTTTCTTCCTTTAACTTTTCAGTGCTCATTTATTTTATCCACAATAACAGTCTCTTAACCCCTGTGAGACATCTGACCTGTATGTGTGTGCAGTGATACTAAAGTAAATGAGTGTTCAAGAATTGACACAGTTAAGGCAGGTAACCGAAAGACTGTCAGAACAAATTCACAGATCAGTCAGTCACGCTGAGAGAGAGAGAGAGAGAGAGAGAGAGAGAGAGAGAGAGAGAGAGAGAGAGAGAGAGAGAGA